>NW_017308110.1:43978-67456 GCF_000935625.1 Nanorana parkeri | reverse complement strand
TATATTTATTTTATTTCTGTTTCTATATCTCTCTCTCTATCCATATTTTTGTTGAATACTTCTTGCGGCAACTTTAGTTCAGTTTCCACGAAGCATACGAGTGTTCTCAAAATCTATAACGCGGCAAAATAAAAGCCCACAAGTCAGGGCTATTTTGTTGAATTCGTTATGAATGCTGTATGCCTATTGGAAAAAGTGAATACACGCTGGCCCCTTTAGAGAAACACTTGATTTTGACTATGTTCTAGTCCTACAAGACAAACAATAGCATCCGACACATGAATGGTCAGCATTAAGCAACAGTTCCAATCAGTAAATGTGTAAACTTGTTCAGAAAATACTGCCATTGTGCTAATGTCAGTTATTCCTAATCCCTCTATAACCCACTAAAGGTCAGATTTTACACAGCTTCTTGTGTGGCTGGGTATACTGCAACTCTTGCTGCTTTATGTATTGGCAATCAGATTCCTGACCCTGATTGGTGGCTGTGTAAAAATTCTTGATACTGACAATTTCATCCATCAAGATTTGTACACACAAAACACAGCAACAAACCTACAGACTTATTTAGAAATGCCTCTCCTGCATTACAACAGGTAAGCAAATGGTGTTCACAGATCACTGGGAGCAAGTCAGCTGTGCTCCTGTCTACATTTTTAATTCTGTGTACCGTTAAATCTAAAATTCTTCTCGTGCCTGCATATAACAAATAAAATACATGATTACCAATTCTCTCTCAAATGTTTAAATGTGAGGGCTTTTTCACACTAATTGCATTGCGTTCCAGAGCGGTAGCTGCTGGAGCGCACCGCAATCGCTCACAAAACTTCCCTGCATTCTAGGGCAGGAGGTGCATTGAAGTCAATGGCACCGCAGCCACACACCCCCCTGCCTGCAGTGCGACAAAACATTGCCTGCATTCCGGTCCACTGTGAACACAAAAAATAGAGCAAGCAGCATTTTTTGTGTTTGCAGTGTAACGGAACGCTGGCAATGTTTTGCCACGTGTCCGATCGCACTGCAGGCAGGGGGCGTGGAAACGGTGCAATTGACTTCAATGAACCGCCACGGCACTTCCTGCCGCAGAACGCAGAGGGGAGTTTTGTGAGCAATTGCGGTGCGTTCCAGGAGCTACCTCTCTGGAACGCACTGCAATTGGTGTGAACAAGCCTTGAGCATCATGTGAGTTAATTGAGTGTCCTCAACACCGAAAAATACTAACAGAGCCAGAAAAATTACATTAAAAAACAACAAAAAGTTTTTTTTTTAAAACAGATCGCATTAACCGAAAAGGAAGTGGGATTCACATGATCCCTGCACTTCAAAATGAGATCTTCTACAGTAGCATATTAAGGAGTCATCCCACCCACATTGATTTTCATGATCATACAAGGTGTTGAAAGAGTAATTATCTGTAGATGCGATATTAAATAGAAAGCTCTATTCAGCAAGTAAAATATAATTGTGGACATGATCAATGCACACGTATCACAACTATTGTATTAAACAAAATGTCTGACCTATAAAAGCATAAATCAGCTGCTGTGGATAATACCCCTTTGAAACACTCGCCTACAATGATCAGGAAACCCTTGAAGTACATGCTTGCAATGCACAAGAAACACTGGAAGGGATAAAGCAGCCATTAAACATTCCCTTCTTTTCTGATGAAAATAAACAGAGCCACGACAGAGATACTCAATTCTGTTGACTGCCATCCCAGTGGCCAGGCAGCCCTTACATTGTGCGACAGCCTATGTCTCAGCTTTGGGAACATGTGCGTGGTTTGGCATCAGAGAACGATGGCTGTTCTATGCACACCTATCAAGAATTCTCCAACGCTCACCCCACACACACACACACACACACACACACACACACACACACACACACATTACAATCTGTTTGTACAATCTCCTTTAAATCTACCAACAACTATATAGTGCAAGGGTCTGCCTGATTGGACACAAATTGATTGCATAGATTAGGCAGGTCTTCCTATTACATAGTTTTGGTCAATTTAAAATTGATTGTACAACCACTGTACATACAGTGAGACTAACGTGTATGGTGACCCCAAGACTTGCCTAGAACTGGGAGACTGGCCATAAACACAGTAAATGTTACCTGGCTACAGTTAGCATCAGAACAAATTTAAATGTATTGTATAAGTTTCTGAGTAAAGAACAGTCTGTAACTAATCAGTGTGTCCCTTCCGAGTTCCAAATGTTCCCTTGTGTAAAAACACAATGGCGGTCGCGCATGCGCAAAAGCCCAATCTCGGGAAACACGCCATTGTACGCATGCATGAGGGAAGACGCGTGAACGGATGGCGCACAGGAAGCGAGGTAGTTGCCTCAATTTAGTGACTACATAAGGATGAGCCTGCCTGCTTCACATTGCTGATGGTCTTGTCAGCTTGTGTTGCCTGTATTTGTGCCTCTGTTGCTTTGCCCTGGACTACTCTATTGATTGCTGCCTACCCCTGACCTCGGCCTGTTCTCTGGATTTGCTCTTGCCTGCTGATTGTGGCTCGCTGCCCAGCTGGATCTGACTTTTGGCTTCCTCGACTACGACTTCTGGCTCCAGAGTCTGTTCCCACGCTGCCCGCCCGGTTTGACCGTTGGCCTGCTGACCTCTCTACAGGAAGTCTCCTGCACAGCGTTTGTCTCCAATCTATGGCACTCGTGCTCCTCGTTGCCCTGCGTGCTCCTGTTCCCAACTCCAGGGGTCGCAGGACACGAGTCGCCTCCCAGTCTTCTGGTCTCATCCTCAGGTACGCGATACCTAATAACTGGAGAGAAAGAAGCAACTTGGCTGCTGAAAGGCAATTGTCAGATGCCTAATGCTGAATATATGCCAGCCAAAAGGGTATGATCCACTTGAGGCCGTGACTCTCCCTTCAGTGGGTACATCCAGTATCCTTTTCTGTGCTGTTGACTATTAGCATGCTGTAGCTGAGTGGGTGAGCACCCACTCAACTGTCAGGTCCTGGACAACATATGAGCTGCTTTGCCATTACAAAGAAATATATAAATATTACATTTGCTGCATTTATTACTCTGATTTCTACTGAGACCAACATTTTTCTCTAAATATTATAAGATACAAAACCCACTGTGGTAGTTAAAACTCAAAACTCAACCATACAATGCTATGCTATGCTTTTGAGGCTTCTGCAATGAAGAACAGTAATTTAGTGCACTGCTTGAGCAGCATTATGAAGAGTCCTCTGTGAATGGCTTCGGATGTAGCAGTTACAATATACACTGCAAGCACAGATAATTTAATGTAAGTATTTCATGTATCACTACGAGGTGAGGTGACGTGCCTTCTGCTGCCAAGTTCAACAACTCTCCAATTCATCACACTCCTCCACAAAGTCAGCCCTGCAGCTAGCAGATGCTAAGGACATTTCACCACATCTTCCTAAATTTTAGGGTGACAGTTAATCGTTAATATTACTCCAAGAGCTGCACGTGTTAAGGACAAAGTCACTTCCACACAACTTTGGAACAGTTAAAAAAGGGGAAAACAAACAAATAAAAATAAAACAGCAAACATGCAAGTTTGATTATCTTTAGAAGAACTATACTGGTTAAAAGGGTTTAATTTGTAAATACCGTATATACTCGAGTATAAGCCGTCCCGAATATAAGCCGAGGGTGGGAAATGAGGCAGCTACTGGTAGATAGATACCAATAAAATTACATTAATATTTATTTAAAAGAAAAATAACCTAGCTCTGTAAGTGGAAAAGGGGGTACAGGGCTACATACAGATCATTTAATACATTCATGTTAGTATAATTGTAAATGTATTGTTGCAGGCACTCTATATGTACATGTACTATATACTACATATAGAGTGCACTGAACAATAGATTTACAATTATCCTCTGCTAATATGAATGGGTTAAATGATCCATAGTACAGGGCTACATATCATGTACTACGGATCATTTAACCCATTCATATTAGCAGAGGATAATTGTAAATCTATTGTTCAGTGCACTCTATATGTAGTATATAGTACATGTACATATAGAGTGCCTGCAACAATACATTTACAATGATCCTCTGCTAACATGAATGGGTTAAATGATCCATAGTACAGGGCTACATATCATGTACTACGGATCATTTAACCCATTCATATTAGCAGAGGATAATTGTAAATCTATTGTTCAGTGCACTCTATATGTAGTATATAGTACATGTACATATAGAGTGCCTGCAACAATACATTTACAATGATCCTCTGCTAACATGAATGGGTTAAATGATCCATAGTACAGGGCTACATATCATGTACTACGGATCATTTAACCCATTCATATTAGCAGAGGATAATTGTAAATCTATTGTTCAGTGCACTCTATATGTAGTATATAGTACATGTACATATAGAGTGCCTGCAACAATACATTTACAATTATACTAACATGAATGTATTAAATGATCTGTATGTAGCCCTGTACCCCCTTTTCCACTTACAGAGCTAGGTTATTTTTCTTTTAAATAAATATTAATGTAATTTTATTGGTATCTATCTACCAGTAGCTGCCTCATTTCCCACCCTCGGCTTATATTCGGGACGGCTTATACTCGAGTATATACGGTACATATTTAAAAGAAAGTAAAATGTTAAATATGATTCTTTATTTAACCTGCTAAAAACAAAAACAAGCATTAAACATGTCATACACGTTATAAAACACATAGAAAGGAACATTGATGAGGAACTGCACATGGCACGATTTTGAAACTTTGTACATTCTGGTATCCTGCAATGGAGAGGACCTGATAATATTATGCATGGATGACTCACACGTACCATCTGCACTTTGCCTTAATAAATCCCTGTCCTTTTTATTCTGATTTTAGAGGCTGACTCAGAAGTTAAAGAGAACCTGTCAGCTGCAGCTATTTTTGCCTTTTTGTTTCGGCTGTATGACAGCCAATAGCTTCCAATCAGATACTGTATTGGGGGGGCGCGCGAATAAAGGATCTAGAAATCTGAAATTTACTGGACATTATTAATGTCCACTGGACATAATCAAATGTGGGACCACCAACAAGCACTCCATATGCTAAATTTTGACATGAGGGCAATCTAACTAAACCGGAAGTCAGGCAGTTGGAGAACTCGATAAGTTGGAACTTTAGATAGAAGACCAGCATCATCTACACAACGTGTACATTGCTGGCATATGTCTTTTTAAAAATGCCCTGCAAAAGGTAGAAATGTCCTTTAAAGGGTGTCCAACTGAAATCAAAACATCCTGCCTAGCCTCCTATTTCGATATGAATCTGCTAAACCTGGATAGCAATAAAGCTGTACCAGTCTAACCTTCTAATATTATCAATCTGAAGGTTTATGTCACTAAAAACCTTGACAATATCAGACACCAAGTTGACTTTAACCTTAATGTTCTTCCTCATATGTACGCCAGTGAAAACGACAAGACAGATGCAATTATATGCGGACAGCGACTAATGAGCAAAGCATTTTAAACATGAGGGAAGAGACATTCAAGAAGCCTTGCCCATCACGTCTACTGTTAATTTCGTTAGGAAGCATAAGTTCACCAAGTTCCAATCTCTGCTCACACAAAAATGACAACATTGTTCTGTGCAGGAAGTTCATTCAAGCCACAGGAACAATAGTCCAAGCTTCCTACTTGATTTATAAATATATTCAGCTAAATTTAGCTTACTACTCAAAGTAATGAAGATCACTTTTATAACTAAAGCACTTAAAGTTGAACGCCAGGAAAGGGGATTTTTGTCTAAACACACGATGCATGTGTACTCATACATCTTGCCATACAATTTGTGTATTTCTTCCAGATCGGTGCAGTAATCCAGTGTGAAACTTTACATGGCTATGTGCAGCACAGTGATGCAAAAGCATTTGGTGCACACAAAGTGGATTTATATATGTTTGTGACTATTAAGAAATATATTTAAATAAAACTTTTTGTGCTTGAGTTCAGCTTTAATGTCCTGGTATGAAAATGGCAGAATTAAAAAGGAGAAATGCTAGCTTTAGATTATTAAACCGGACATGACTGTTTATGAAACATAAAAACATTTAAAGTAGAACTGAAGCCAAAACTTTTTCTTATTTCATTTTTTATTAAAGGGAGGGTTATAACCGGTCAGCATTTTTTTCATATATCCTATCTGGGAAATTCCTTGATTTAAAGGGTAAAGGGATCCCTGGTGTTCAGCAGGATTGCCAGAACTAGTGACCCCATTGGAAGATTTCCTATCTAATCCGGTATTCTGTAGGAGGTGGCCAACTGGAGATCTCCAACTTGTGTGGTCACATCCGTTGTAGATTTTGACGAGATGACACTACTGCGCGTGCACCAGCAGTCACAGTTTTTGCAATCGTTGACTTATCCACTTGCCGTAGGTGCGCCTGTGTGGCTTCTAAATAGTTGAGTTCTCCAACTCCAGTCAGTGCTTGTGGCATCAGGTGCCCGCGCAGGCACACTGCCGCACATTGTACAGCTTGATACTTCTCTTGGGTGGCTGCACAGGCACACTGATGGGAGTTGGAGGTCTCAACGAGTTCGAATTTGAGAATTCGATAGAACACCAGTTCTGATTACAATCCAAAATCTGTGATTTCATTTTACTTCACTTCCAGTGATAATAGTCACCAGGACAAATGGAGAGGGTGAATCGTCCCAATCGGGACATAGACAGCAATAAAGAGGCGTTTTAATCTCTGCTCTATGAGGACAAAAAAAAGTTTTGGGTTCAGTTGCACTTTAAGCACCTCTTCTCAACGAGACACCTGGAATTATGAGTAGCTCAACTGTTTCTCAAGCGCAGATATTTCACCAAGTACAAGGGTAAATCAAAATATAGCGAAAATTGTTTTTTTGGGGGTTTCTTTTGTGATGCAGATTATATTATCTAGCAATGAAACCATTACATGAAATAATTTTCTTCATGCAATTGCCATAAAGAAATTTTAGTTGTTTCTTATGGAGACAAGCACCGTACAAAACTGCAGTAAGATGAAGGAACTATCAGCATCTATTTTTAAATAAAACTGTAATGACCTATTATAAATTAGGTTATTATTATTGGGTACTATAGATTAATGCACTTTACACATCACTGCAACCCGCCAATGCTGCAGTGCCGTCCGTCCGTTTTTTTACTACGGGCGGACGGCAAGAGGTTAAACAGTAAGCAGAGTCATGTCAGAGATGTGTATTAGGTGGTTTACTGATCACAAGCTAAAGTATAAGAAATGCTATGGTTAACTGAAGCACTCCAGCCAGATAGTCAAAACGCCAATTACTTCCATGCCATACTCAGTTGCATGCATTTCTTCCCAATGATAGTCAAGGCATCATTTTGTACACTCGGTTGGAGACGGCAACCCGCAGATGCTGCAGTGCCGTCCGTCCGTTTTTTTACTACGGGCGGACGGCAAGAGGTTAAACACCAAGGAATCACATCGGGGGGAATTTATCAAAAGTGGAGCAGACAAAATCTGAAGCAGATTTGCACTGCAACTAATCATCTTCTCTCTCTCATTTTCAAATCTCAATTGAGCAAACTGAAGAGAGATGCTGATTGGTTGCCATGGGAAGCTGCCCCAGAATTGATAAATTCCCCTCATAGTATTATTCTTAAAATAAAACTGCCACCTTAAGACCACACAAATGTTAAAATGTACAGAATACATACGGATTTTAATCTTTTCACTGCATCTTCACAAATGTGCATGCCTCGGGATTCATCTACTTCCACGTGTCCAAGGTACTAGAAGGAGAAGGATAAAGCATAAATGACAAGCATGGTTAGCCTCTGAAAGTTATTAAGTGTGTCAAAATAAAAAACATTTTAATTTATCTTTAAAGTGTATGTAGAACTTAATGAATATATGTACAATAATGAAGGTCTTCCATTTGCTCCCTTTTGGTTTGTTAAATATACTATTAAAAGCATTTATTTTGAAATTCAAGAAGTCCTGTGCTCACTTCCCATGTTATATGAAGGAGCCTCCCCAGTTCTCAACTTGCAGCACAGAACAATTAGTCCCTATAGTGTGGAGAAAAGGAGGGATTTAGTCATTTAAAAACAGAAAAATTAGCAGGCCCGATACCAAATATTGCAATTTCTGTCCACCAAAAAAAAGGCGTGCCTTGTCATTCCACAAGAGGAAATTTGGAGCCATTTGCATTTCTGGCAGATCAACAGGTATTTTTGTGTAATTGCTTGCAGGGTCTTTAAAAGAGATAAAACCTTGGAACATTTTTATGTCTTGCAGAGATGTAATGCAGTTTTAAAAATTTTGCTCCAACATACCCTTTAAACTAAAACAATCTAGAAATATTGATACGGATCCTACCCACACACCTGCCAAAGTTCTAGGAGTTAAATCAGTTGACACACAAAGGTTTGATTATTCCCATTTATTGCACAATTCAAAAAAGTCTCTGGTTAATAGGAAACCACGATGATGTGGACACGTCGCAGAGCTACTCCAAACTCTCTTTACAAAACCAAGGACTGACTACAGAATTCTAATGGCTGATGTTTAAAATGATTACACAAAGCATTGTACCTGGACATTGACACATTTTGCAGTATTTCCTAGAATATATTTGGGATTGTAAGTCACTGAGCGCCATAAACCAGTTCATAACATATAAAAAAAAACTACTTGTTTTAAAAAATTATTTTCAAAACGGAAAAAAGTGTTGAATGCATACATTGTTTTGTAAAACCTCTAAATAAGCAACTAAATGCCTTCAGCGGTCAAATAATGAGCTAGTTCACGCTGCTTAGCCAGAGCAGCCTGCTCAACAAAGTGAATCGCTGAGGCAATGCCATGGTTCTGGACCTGAAAAGCATTCCACATCCAACTTGTGTCTGGAAACCACCACAAGTTATTCCCAGACCAGACCTGCAACATCCAGTCAGGTCTCCACAGAGCTGAAGAAATAGTATCCATCTTCTTAGGAACACTGTGCTGGCCTACAGATGTCTTTTTTTTGCCATTGTTCAATCCTGTGTCACTTAATGCAGGGGTCCCCAACACCCAAGCCACGGACCTGTACTGGTCCATGGCCTGTCAGCAGCCGTCGGTCCTCGGCCAGATTAACATAGGGGCTCTTGTGAGGAACAAGTGGCCACCTAAGAGCCCACACTGGCCACCTAAGAGCAGAAAAACAAGCCCGGGGCTCCCACTGATTCTGCATTATGGTGAGTTGTATAATTATTTAATCATATATTACAATGTAATAATAATAGAAATAAAAGAAGTTCACAATAGATGCACTTCCGCTACACCCCGCAGCTTCTGAATGTAGATACATTTTAAAATAAAAGCTGTAGTTGTTTAAAATCCTTTGATCTGTGGGGCAATCTTATTTGGCACTGCTATGCACTCTGCAGGGCTAGGAGATTGTTGGAGGAGTGCTGAAAGTCAACAAGATAACAGAGCAGCAACTGTCAACTTCAGGTAATCAGACTTTTGACTCCAGTTGAAGAATCAGAATAGGGTAGCAAGACTAAATTATTAAACTAAAGAAACTATATATTTAGATGAATAAACTCAAATCATAAGTGGCTCTTTTTAATGTATAAAAATATAACAAGGACCTGCAATAAGCAAATCAAAACGAGGTAATTGGCCAACCCAAGAGATCCATTTTAATGGCTCTAGTGTTCCACATAATTAACTTGTAAAAAACATGGTTTTTCACAATAGATTTAAAAAGGAAGTGGAAACACCCATAAAGACTTGATACCAAGTAAACCTTCCCATTCTTATTCAAGCATTATGTAATAATGAGCTAGCACCGCAGGAATGGGACAGGGAAACACTTACAAATATTACCCATGCAATATTTGCCATTGTAAAATGTCTGAATTAAAAACCCGCACCAGGAAGTGTAATAAAAGTATGCAGTGTCATGCATTCCTGTTGATTTAACATAGAGCAAGAGTTAATTTCTTTACAAAAGGGAATTATAGAATTAAGGGCAATTACTAAACAGCTTCCTTACAAAAGTACAGATTTTTAAACAGACTGCTGCTGTATGGAAATACATCATGTCTTCTGCAAGAGTACCTGGTTACAACAGACCAAAACATCAAACAGCCTACAATGAAATAAAACTTGTATAACAAGGGTGAATGTGAACACTGAATTGCTAATGGCATTCCACACATATGCATGTTAAAGAAATATCCAGGAGAAGGACAAGGGTTACCTTGGAAAACCAAGTTAATTAGTCCTGAAATAATGAATGTCCTTTGTGAACACTGATAAGTACTTGGTGAAATATGAAGTGCATCTACATAGTGTTTAATATGAAAGTGGTCGTGTATAGAATAGTATTGTAGAATCAGTTTGGACTGGGCTTACTGAACTGCTTGAACACTCATTCCTAAGGTGAATCTGTGGATATTTAACTATTTACACATTCTTAGCTGTGGAAATCTCCACAACCGAGTAGCAGACCAAAATAAAAACCCGAGAAGAGGTTCTATCCCATCCCACTCTATCCAAGACAAAGTTTTGAGTCAGGTTACACTTTTAAATTGTTAGAACTCTTTGGGCCTCCTTATGAAAGATTTAGATTATCTCTCTTATTTGCCATCGTTTAGTCTAAGGCTGGCCATACATAGATACGCAGGACTCGGCCAAAATTCAACCAATGGATGGCCTGTCTGAATACGACTCCGAAGAGGAAAGTTAGAATTCAGAGGTCTCAGGAAGTCTGACCAAATAGACTGAATATTGAATTTCTGAAGTTCAACAACACTAGGTTCTGCTTAAGCCCTCGCTCACACCAGATGCAGTACGTTCCAGCCCGATTCTGGCCAGAACGCACAGCATCGCATTGCGGCCAGCTCACTTTTTTGTGGGGCAGGAGGGGGCGTGACAGGCCATTGAGGTGAATGGCATCGTAGCCACGCCCTCGGGCCGCAATGCGATCGGCCACACGGGATTGCAAGGCACATTATGCCTGCGGTCCGATCAAAATAGTGCTTGCAGCATTTTGATCGGACCGGAGGCATAATGTGCCTTGCGATCCCGTGCGGCCGGAAAGCGTGGTTACAGTGCCACTCACTTCAATGGCCCGTCACGGCTCCTCCTGCCCCACAAAAAAGTGAGCCGGCTGCAATGCGATGCAGTACGCTCTGGCCAGAATCGGGCCGGAACGCACTGCATCTGGTGTGAACGAGGCCTAAAGTAACGAAAAAATGCCAGCTACCACAAAAAATGTGGTCAGTTGTAAGAAGCATTATTTGCAGTGCTATTTCTTACGGGGTTTAAAACTATTGCATGTGAGGCACTTAACTAAAACTAAAGCAGACAGACTTTATGCTTTAAATGCACATTCATGCTAAATTTTAAACTTTGACTGGAGGAGTATCTTTAGCATAGATTCAGTTCAGAGGTAATATTTAACAGCATTTTCGATTCCTCAGGGCAAACTACAATCAGCAGATCTACTTGTGGACACAAGACAGATTATACAGTAAATCAGATACATGCTGGAAAACAACTGTCAAAAAAGGTATGGTCTGGTTAGGAGTATTCTTCTCAACCGAATATAGGAGTGTATAAAAAATACACAACATTCATGCCTTAAATCATTACAAAAATAAATATGTTTTACCAAAAAGTTCAATTACCTTCACCTGAAAGCTACACTTTCCAGTCCTGACAGATTCTTCATCCGTTTGCCACTGGTGGGGTCGGCTGGCTTCTGGAACATAGACATCTTTCTTCCGCCGGAAACTCTGACGCAGTTTGTTCATCTTTGACAACCTAAAGAGAGCACATAGCATTTTAAATTAAACCGTAAATTGATACACTTTTTACCATTTTTTTTTTCTTTTCTGTAAAGCGCTGCTGATCTCCTGTATTCTCTCTGCAGTCACATCCTGTCTATATGCATGTGCTTCAATGGCGGCAGTATGGTGGTGCTCTGGACTGGCTGATCACAAGCAATTCTGCCATTCTTGCTAAGCGAGAGTTGGCATGGTGGCTTACAGTCTCTAACTGAAGCACATGTGACAGATTGACAACAAAAGGAGCACAACTGAGAGACGGGGACAGGGAGTTGCCCTCCGTAACAGGATGTGTTTGAACAAGAGTGTTCATAGCAGAATCCTCAAGCAATATTTTAATTAGAGCTACAGATTCAAAAAGATTAAGTGATAACTTTAGCATGTAAATATGAACTCTAAATATACAAGAAAGCCAGCAGAAAAATTAAACAAAAAAAAAACCAGGCCTCTGCAACCTTCCAATATCTAATGTAAACAATGAACAGGTATTCAAGTGGGGGGCAACAACTTGGAGAACAAGTTGGAAGACTTTAGACTTCTACTGGTAACGGATTATTGATTTAATAAGCCATTTATTGCTCGTTATGTATATTTAAATACTTGAATGTTCTTGTCTGGCCACAAATTCACTAGCCCCCTAGGTGATAGCACATTGGAGTTGACAGGTTCTCTTTAAGGTGTCATTAGGAATCTATTAGACCCCTAGTGTCACCTTTACGCTTCACTGGGGAATGGCAGCTGCCTGCTGAGGCAGCTGAATGTAAAACACAGCAGTCAGTCTCTGGGAACAATAGCAAGCCTGCTATTGGCCAATTTAAACTGGCCAATAGCAGGCTGCCTGCTGTCAATCAGCAGAGGAGGAAACTGAAAGAGAAAGTTCCCCTTCATGTCCTCCTGTGCTGATTGACAGCAAACGGGTGCAATAGCCAGCCTGCTATTGGCTACTGCAATTTAAAAGAGACAATAGCTTGACAATGACTCATTCATTCTATTCAAATCCTTTATGGCGGTGCCATTCTACATTAATTGCTGTATAATTTTACACTTTTCATTTCACTATATTGCACACCACACTTTTTTTTTCCTTTTCTTTACTTCCACCGCTCCAAGCTTGCTCCTGTGATGGACTACAATCTCAATACAAACTAGTAGTCCATCATTGTCTGGCTAATCACCTGTGTTCGTTGTGCTTGTATTTTTCCTATGTGGAAAAAAATCTTTAATAAAAATGTCAATTATTTAAAAAATTCAAAACATTTTTTTAAAAAGCCAATAGCAAGGTGGATATTGCTTCCAGATTCTGTACGGAAGACTTGATGACCGCTTTCTACCGCTGGAAGAAGAGGGGGCACGGGGGCAGCAGCAGGGCAATGCAGAGGCACAGCGGTCTCTACTCCCCACTGGGCGCCAGCTGCAGTGCTCTGATCGAAGGGGACATAGACCGCAGCAGCTCCCAGCAAGGAGGGAACGGCGGAGCCATTTTTATTGACCGCTTTCTACCGCTGGAAGAAGAGGGGGCACGGGGGCAGCAGCAGGGCAATGCAGAGGCACAGCGGTCTCTACTCCCCACTGGGCGCCAGCTGCAGTGCTCTGATCGAAGGGGACATAGACCGCAGCATGCAGCAGCTCCCAGCAAGGAGGGAACGGCGGAGCAGAATGGCGACGGTGGGAATTCAACTAACAAGTACTCACCCAAAAATACTCATCAATGCCGATACTAGTATCGGTACTGGTGCATCCCTAATCACAGTTAGTCAGATCGGTCTCATTGGCAGTGAACACTGGGATATAGGGCTGCAACAACTAATCGATTATAATCGATTATTGAAAACGTTGTCAACTTTTTCAATAATCGATTAATCGGCTTCCGATTGGTTGGCCCTGTTCACGGCTCCACACGCTGCACGCCACACCTCCTCCCCACCTCACGCTCGCCGCTGCCAGGCCCGCCCTTCGAAGGGGACATAGACCGCAGCAGCTCCCAGCAAGGAGGGAACGGCGGAGCCATTTTTAAAAATGTATTTAATTTTTTTTATCCGATTAACCGATTAATCGAACTTAATAATCGTCAAACTAATCGATTTTAAAAATAATCGTTAGCTGCAGCTCTACTGGGATAGATACCGGCAGCCTGTCCATAGTACTATATTAAATGCCATTCAGTGGGGGAAGATGGTTAAATCAGCAAAAACACCGTTCAGATCGGTTTGTGCAGGTTTTTTACAATACACTTCAAGGAAATCTTTTCTTTTGCAGGCATTTTCCATTTAGCTATAATTAGAATGCTGACATTTCTGTGTACAAAATGCATTGTTTAGGAATTGATTAGCAGCTACCAAAAAAAAGGCAGCCTCACTTTATGTAAGTCACACTGGCCTTGGGCGCCCACACCATCCAGACCATAGTGTACATTTTCCACTTTGTGATCATTAACTGGGTCAGTTATTTGCTCCAGTGATTCTTTCCTCCAATTACCATATCTAAACAGTTGCCTCTCTGAACATTGTCTTATTACTACATATAAATTTCATATGCCCCTAGCAGCGTAAAATAACAAAAGGCTATAGAACAAATGTAATCAGTACTGTACCACAATAAGAACTATAAATACATATTCATCAAACTTAAGTTTACCTCTAACCTACAGAAGATTTATACAGTCAGCACATCAAACTAGATCCAGTTTGGAGTACTCGCATGCAAACTGGATCCAAAACTACCTCGTTATACCAATTTCAATTCATTCAGTCATTGCCATCCCTCTATAATGTATTGTTTAATGTCACACTGAAAGAATCAGGAAAAGTAGCCTGTAAGCCTTAAAAACAAAGTGAGGTGACAGTGTATAGTTGGCTGATCTTGCTACCCTCTAGGCGACATTAAAAACCCAACGGTTTTGGGTAGACTGATCCAAATGCGGTTGTGACTCATGAATTAAGAACATGCAGTAGATTTACTTGTCTTTAAAACTGAATTCTGGGAAATATGTCTGGCCTTCTGGGTGCTGCAGGTAAGAGTGATGCGGCTACAATAGTGAAAGGCTCCAGTGGCATCCCCGTTCCCTCCTCAATCCTTGCCCATTTACAAAAATCCTTGTATTTTTCCTCACATAATAAAAGGCGTTCTGTGGTGGGAGGATGAAAGGAGGGGGCGGGGTAGCAACATCATCTTTCCTCCTCCATTCACAGAATGGCTTGCATTCTGTGAGAAAACTACAAGGCAAGTATGGAAGGGGCAAGAAGCGAGGATGGAATGCAACATACGTTATTCACTACTCTAGTCGCATCCGTCACCCACAGCACCCGGAAGCCTAGCGGTATGTTTCAGAACCAGCAAGTGGCAAGGTATGATTTTTATACTACTATGTAGCAGTCTGCACAACATTGCATATTCCTGGTTAGAGTGGTTACATACAAAGTGCTGTCTGTTACACCCTGGATCCCTATACCCTCTCTCCCCAGTGTAAGAAAGTTTTATAAAAGTTATTCAGCATTGCATTATTTGAGTGGACATCAGCTTTGTGGGCACTAGAAGACGGCAGGTAAATTCTAATGGGGCAGCTGAAGACCAAATCCCCTAGACAGACTAGCGATGACCCTGTTATTCCAGCGGCTCCTTCGGGGCTGAGTACTAATAAAAGAGATAGATATATATCTATCTATCTATCCATAGCTATAGCACTATATTCTTTGCGATATCACCACAGTGTGCAGCCTGACAGGACCCCTCCGCTGGACCGCAAATAGCAATGCACAAAGAAGGACCCTCCTCTGCAGTGAAGAAGATGGGAAAGACTTAGGACCCAGTGTGTTATGCAAACTGGATTTAGGCAAGTAAAATGGAGCTTTTAAAAGTTACTCACCTTTAAAATCGTAAACATTTTAAAAATATATATTTTCACTTTAAATAACATACACACAGGCATCCAAGTTCCCTTCAGAAACCCGACATATAAAATTAGTTGTCAGAACACATGCTTCAAAGCAGTTTCCCAATGAATGGAAGCACAGAAATTGATGTCATTTATGGTATCCCTATTGCATCTTTCCCCACATGCACAGCACCTTTCAGTGGCTTAATCATTGATGGTATGCAAGGAAAGTCAGATTTTCTACATTACTCAGATCCCGGAGTTAAAAAAAAACAAAAAACAAAAACATTTTTTTACCTAAAAGGCAATTTTAACCAAAATGGGATAAATGTAGGTGATATTTTTAATGACAAATAGTCTGGAACATAAAATCCCACATATCTGCCCCCAGGGCTAGTTGGACCTGATTTTTTCTACTCCAGTAAAGCCTCCCAGAGGGCATCCATAAAAATGGAGCAGGGTCACAACATTAAAACATTCCCAGAAAGCACCCTCACTGATGCCATTTGTGACTGAACACTATGTTTTACGCAATGGAAACAAACAGCATTGGTCTGCACTTAGTACAAATGAATGTCAGCAAGCTGTTTTTTGACAACGCTAACCCCTCCATGCTGACTGCCAGATGAAGGGGCCATGTGCTTTGATTTTTCACTACATTAAAGATGTTAACCTCGGTTTTTGCTATTGTGACCCACAAAAGTACACAAAAGTCTGATCTAGTTGACAAGTACCAGTCTTTCCAAAAAAATTTTGCTGCAAACTTTATTCAGCAGATTCTACAACATTAGCCAGCTGCTACATCTCATGAGATGACAACATGTGCCGTAACAGCTTACAGAAGCCGCATTCCTTGCTTATCACTAAGTGCCTCCTCTTACAGGCTGCTAACCAGAAGAAGGAATGATGGGCTTATTTCAAATGTATTTTAGAATGTTTTAAAATGTACTTTCAAGGAATGACAAAAAAACCCTTATACAGGAATTTCTAGGAGTTCCAAGAATGCATGCAATATTGTTTCTACATCTGCAATATAAGTAACAGAAGTAGAAACAAAATCAGGATTTTTACCTTACCTGTAAAATCTGTTTCTTGGAGTATATCACAGGACACGGAGTTAATTTTGGAATCAATGGGTTATGCAGCTTCCTTCAGGTGATTGAACATTGGCAAAACAAAGCTGCAAGGACAGCCCTGTATAACCCCTCTCACATCCATATAAAAATATGGGTGTGTACATATTCATGGATTGAAATAGAGATTAGTTGTACATGTGAAGATCTGTGCAGTGCGGCTGTCTTCTGAGCTGGACTTATTGCAGGTAAAGACGCTTCATTTGGCCTGCACCTATGGGATCTTGGTAATGTGGATATAGCCAGAGAATCAGGAGGCGTGAGATCTTTTTGAGAACCCTCCCACACACAGCCTGCTTCAGTTTTGTAGCAAAACAGCACAAGGTGGACCACAGAGGGACACACGGGAGTGTCCCATTATGTACTCAATGAAACAGATTCTACAGGTTAAAAAAGCAAACCAAAATCTGGTTTTCTTGATTATACATTACAGAAACCGAAGGGACATCCATAAGCAGTTCAACAGAGGGGCAGACAACACAGCTAACAGGCCTGTAAAAAACGCAAATAAACCCCAACAGGACATTATAAACAGAAGGGGGCCCACATATCAGTGGGCCACCTGAAGAACGTTATGGCCAAAGTTGCATCCACAGAGATCTGAATGACCACCTGGTAAAACTTTGCAAAAAAGCACCCAAGAAGCACTAATGCTCCTAGTAGACTGAGAAGCCAGCTGCCTCATATGGAGACCCTCAGGAATGACTAAGAGGCAGTCAGAGCTGATGGAAACAGTAGTAGAGGTAAACATGGCAATGGCAAGAACCATGTTCAAACAGTGGAGAGAAATATAGGGGATTGAGGATGGTAGGACAACAGCAGGGTTAAGGTGGCATGAAGCAGATAACCTTAGGGGGGGAAAAAAGGAGGAGGGACTAGGCCTCAACACCAACTTATTGTAGATAACCAGAAACTGCTCTTAACAAATCAAGGCTGCATATGCAGTAAAATGTCTGGCAGAAGTGATTGCGACGAGGAAAGCAACCTTGCGAGCGAGTTGGGTCAAAGGAATAACTGAGAGGTTAGGTTCAAATGTTGGCTTTGCAGCTCTGACAGGACTAAGCTGAGGTCCCACAGAGTCAACAGAGTGTGTGTATAGGGGGAACATCGCGAGTTACCCTATAAACAGGGGTCTTCACTAGAGTGAGAGGCAAGCATCAGGAAAAGAACAGCAGAAAATGTGACCCCCTGATAGTACTTAAGGCTAAATACTGGTCTAGGTCAGACTGGAGAAAAGTGGTGATGCGTCTCATGAAGTACTTCCTTGAATTAAACTTCCTTTCTTCACTCCAAGGAAAATAAGCCTTCCAGGTGTGATGGTAGGCATTGCAGGAGGTCGACTTGCTAGCTTTCAAGAGCACATGGATGACAGCATCCGAAAGACCTCTGTTATTCAGGACCTGGGCTTTAAACAGTCAAGCCATTAGAGCCTACCTGTGACAAAGCATTCAAAACCCCTTCAGGTGAAGATATTTTTCTAAAAGTTTCAGACATTGACAACTGACAAATTTTCCATGCCTGGAACGTGAAGACAGAGCCAGAACATGAAGTTCCACCCAAGCCAGAGTCAGGCCTGCTCCTCTTTAAGCTGAGTAACATCAGGTACCTCTCTGATGGTTTATGCAAGCCATGGCTTTGGCACTGTCCATCTGAAACTTGGCCAGGTGGCACTGTAACTAAGGAAGCCAGTCTGGGCATTAGGATGTTAATTGGAAGTTGAGATTCCTCCAACGACTATATCCCTTGAACCAAGAGGGTATTCCAGGACTTCTTCCCAGCCTAACAAGATGGCACCCAATGTGAGCACCTTCCAGGCCAACAGAAGAAAGATTTTCCCAATTCCAGGGAAGGGTTGTAGATCCACCATGCCAGGTGAAGCCCGTCTTTGCTGGACAAATGAACAGGGAGGTCCAGGGACTGAGCCCGATTGTCCCACACAGGCAGAATCTTGAGCTGCAATATCCTAGAGTGAATTAAGCATAGAGGGCTGCTTCAAAAGAAGGTCACTATGAAGCCAAGAACCTTCATACATAAGCAAACAGTTGGGAAGATGCAGGAGAAGGCTGTGTCCAAGAATAGGCCAAATCACCACATAACACGAGCTGTAAAAGCAAATGTACAGGGAAGGTTTTGGTAGGTTTGGGCAACCCACAAACGCAGACTGTCAACCGTTGGTAAGGCCAACACAAAGCCCTTAAACTTAGGAGAGATGTCAGGAGACAGTCCTGGGCTGAGTCTATGCAACTGGCAGCAGCCCCTTTTTCTATATCTTTATAGGGAGTGCAAAAGCAGACAAAAGGACTGATTGGGAAGGAGAAGGGGGCCTGCTTGCTCCCCCTGCGGCCTGAGGACTCAAATAGGTCAGGCATATTCTCCTTAAATTCAGCCATTACTTTAGTAAACTTCTCTCTACATAGCATAGTGGAGGAGGCTGCCTTGGTGTGTGCTGTGGAAGAAGAGGAAAATAGCGTTGGGGAAAAGAACTAGTGGAAATAGCGTAGCCAGAGGAGACAGAACCTTCCACAGAACCACACCCCTCTGGCAAGGACTAGCCCTGGCTAACTTGACCTCCAGAGCGGCTGTGACCAGGGGCTGAAAGGGACATTACCCATTCAATCTTCACTGTCCCAGTTGGCATATCCCATGAAGGGACTTTTTAGGGACATGGCTGCACAGAGATGGACCACAGCCCCGAAAAGTTATAGCACCCTGCAGCAACTTCACACGCTGCACAAAGAGCCAAGCAGAGTGCCCCATGCAAGATCGAATGCTCTGAACAAATTAGAGGCGGGCCCTGCATCTTCTTTTCCGCGAGTTCTGGGTACAGTCTACCAAAGATCAGAAAATAGATCCACATAGGTGCCACAGTGCCTGTAAACAGCTTATAGAACCTTACTAGAAGAGTCTTGATCTGAAAAAAGTACAGAAAAGCATGTGCTTTATTCTGAGCAGAGATGCAGGAGGCTCGGAGTAGGAGGGGCTATATGGAGCTGTCCTTAAAGCTTTGATCTGCCAGTGTTCAGGCACCTAAAAATATCTACATAACGTATTGGTTCCAGGACACACTGTATCCTGTGACGTACGGTCAAGAATCAGCATTTAAAAAAAAATTAAATAAAAAAAAAAAAATCATGTACACTTTTAGACACTACTGTGTAAAACATAGCATCAGAGGCAAAAAATTGTACAAGGTTTCACAGGCGGCTATTTACATCACGCCTATAATGAGCTACCAGAAGCATCCTCAGAGTTTAATCACTCCCATGTGACAGAGGAAGAGCTTTCGCCCTTTATTTCCACATGTCGTTGCAGCAGCAGGGGGCTTTTAATGTTAGTGCTTTTCCGATTAGAAAACAAAAATCACAAAAAAGTCAGTCTGACGTCACTAAGGGTTCATGTACAGAGGCATTTTGGTCAAAGGAAAGATTGGAGAAGAGTTTCTATCACTGCAGGCAAGTCATGCAAGTCATGTAATGCTAATGACAGAAAGAAGAGGGGAAAAAAAAAAGGGGGGGCATTGTTACAGTTTAAACAAGTATCAAATCCAGTATTGTTTCGCTGGGTTTCATTAGAACATAAAGACATTTATGTAGAAGTGAGTAGGCTGTTTCTTCTCTTATTAATGTATGTGTACTGATGACACCTCCACAACCCCACCACAACCCCACCTGTTCTGGGGTTCCTTTTTACACATTCCATAGCGTTTGGGTCATATGGATATAAATGCCGAGGTATGCTCCTGACACGAATCAGAATTGAATAAGCGCCTTCGATAAGCTGTAAAGCATCTTCAATATTAGAGAACAAGTCCAGTTGAATGTGACTAACCACTAGCATTGTTTATATACTTACTTGTTATCTTCGACATCCATGTACGTCCTGCTGCTGGCTCCAATTCCTATTAAAGCACCGTGTCCTAGCTGTGGATGAACACCCCTTAGAAATTGTGGCCAGCTCCTGCATGTCACTTGCTGCTTTGTGCTGTAGAACTGTACAGCATGGACTTGCAGAGCTTAGTGATTGCACTTTGGTTAAAAGTCTGAATTATGAGCAAGCATCCTAAGACATGTCATCCTAACAATGCTACTCCTACTTCAAGAGAAACATTCCATGACAAATGCTCAGTGGACAGGGCTAAGCAGTGAAGGTGGGAGTTAGAGGAGAACTATACCAAAAGTATAGTCCAGCGGTAGGCAATCTTGCCACTCCAGCTGTGGGGAAACTAGAAGTCCCATGGAGAATTGAAAGACTGACAGCCACAGGCATCAGAAGCAGACATGATGGGATTTGTAATTTCATCACAGGTGGGGTTGGCACGTTCATTGCAGTCTTGCCTTCCTCCATTCAAGAGATGCTAAGACATGTCATTACAATAATTTCCTCAAGCTCACCCTGATTTATTCACATAATCAGCCCCAGTTTAGTAAAAAAAAAACAAAAAAAAAAACAACATTGGCTGTACACCTGCAGGTGAGCTGATGATGCAAAACATTACCAAAGATAAGCTCATCACAGTAAGGACTGACCTGGGCATGCCTGAAACTTAAACTCAAGCTCTGTGAAAGACTGCAAACCCACCACACACAATGAGATTTCTTGGGACATTCTGTACCTACACTGGGTAGAGAACATTCTCAGTACATCAGAAAATGTATTTTCATAAGTCACATCACTTTACGCATCACTGGTTCGGCCTCATCTGGAGTATGCGCCGGTCCACAGAAAGGATGTCCTTGAGCTGGAAAGAGTCCAGCGGAGGGCAACCAAACTCATTAGGGGAATGGAGGACCAGAGCTATGAGTCAAGGCGACTAAATTTAAATATGTTCACTTTGGAAGTAAGGAGATTGAGGGGGGATATGATTTTCATGTACAAGATGTTCAATGCTCATAGCGACATTAGCCACAAACTCTTTACGGATAACTCCATAACAAAGACTAGAGGCCACCACCTAAAATTGGTGGGAAAAAAATTCCAGCACAAGGGGCGAAGGGGGTTCTTCTCAGCTAGAGCGGTTAGGGTCTGGAACTTGCTGCCACAAGCAGTGATTTCAGCAAAAAGTGTGGAATCATTCAAGAAGCTTTTGTACGATTTCCTGAGAGACCTTAATATACAGGGGTACAGGTACTCTTAAGAATGAGAGGACACAGGGACCTATACATGCGCACACTTCAGCAATAGGTTGGACTTGATGGACTTATGTCTTTATTCAACCTCAAATACTATGTAACTATGCAAGTCATAACAGGCTGCAAACTAACATAGAAAAACAATCTCCAATAACGTCAACGTTACAAGATGCCTCGTGTAACCACCACATGTGTCCTATGAATGAAGCGCTTTCATTCAAAAAGGAAAATCTAAGGTAGGCATAGGCTGGCACTGCTGACCTCTTCCTCTAAATATGCTAGTTGCTTTTATGCTGTGAGTGTATCCTATGTCGGCAACATGGAAAGTAAAGAATGCTAGAGATAGCAAGGCAGCCAGCATGATCAGAAGGCCTGCAACAGAAGCCTATATAAAATTGAAACATGAAAGGGTGACTATACATGGAAAACTGGCCTAATGTGCATACAGTATAATCACAATACAAGTTTCTTGTATAGATATATTTACCTTTGTAGTCCACTCCTCACTACCAATGTCAAAGCGGTTTATTCTATCACTGTAAGAAAAAGAAAATATAGGATATTTATTAACAAACATTAACTAGATGATGCAGGAGGTTAAAAAGGGAAATAATCCTTTTCAAGAAAGGTACCATATTTGCCGGCGTATAAGACGGGTTTTTAGACCCAAAAACAATCGCCCGAAAATCGGGGGGTCGTCTTATACGCCGGGTATACTGTATGTAGCTTCGGCTACATACAGTATACCACGCTGAGCCAATCACGGCAGGCTTTGTATTAATGAATACATTACAGGCTTTGTATTAATGCCTGGCGTGATGGGCTCCGCGCCGTATACTGTATGTAGTTGAAGGACGGAACTTGGAAGACGGAGGACACTGCGGGGATCGTGGACAAGGTAAGAGACTGTAATCCCGAGTGTGGCTCGGGGTTACCGCTTATGGTACTGAAAATTAACCCTGAGCCACACTTGGGAATACCGCCATGGAGGTTAGTGGGTGCATTTAAACATTATTTTGGGCTATACTCGTCTTATACGAGTATAGCCCAAAACCTATATTTTAAACACAAAAAGTGGGGGGTCGTCTTATACGCCGGCAAATACGGTACCTAATTTAAGAATGCTAAAAAAAACACATTAGGGAAAACAATTCTTTGTTCTCTAGGCTACATGACAGATAAGCATGCTTAGGTATTAATAATCTATTTTTACATTTTATCAGATGCAAGCAATTTCTTTTTCAAGCACTAAAACCATGCCGTTTTAGCAGTTTTCCCCAGACTGTGCTCTATATTAATTCAGTATCTCACAAGAACATCTCCTTTTATCCACTCATACAGAACTAACACATTCTGCACTTCATCCGAAACTTATGCCGAGAGATGTGAAAATCAGTTGGTAAATTAGGCAAATCTCATGTTCTCAAAGTTTTCAATACACTCAAACATGCAAAGACAAATTTAGTCTGTGCTGAATTTATGAATCCAGTCCACCATGGAAA
>NW_017308110.1:17171-43909 GCF_000935625.1 Nanorana parkeri | reverse complement strand
ACTTGGTCATCTTTACAGAGAACTAGACACATCATTGCTACCCTGGGCTCGGTTAAAGACCGGTCAAATAGTTGGAATACCTTTTACACCCCCAAAGCATGCTGTGGTTTCTCCTCCCAGCTTATACATCCTGTATGACCGCATGAGCCAGTGGAAGGAATCACAGTGTGCTACAGGGGAGCCGGTATTTCACACACCCATAAGCAGCGAAGCAATGTTTTTTGGTTTTTTAAACAGTCCAACAGAAATGGAAGTGTATATCAGAGATTTTATTTTTTAGAAGCACCCTGTGCTGACAGGATCACTTCAGGTCCCCAAAACAGACAGAAAAACTAACATTTTAGAAGATAACCTAAGTTTTTGGACTGTAGAAGGAACATACATACTCCATCCATCCAAGCGGTGGGCAATAAAGTAGCGATGCACCAATATCGTTTGTTCGATATCGAGGCGTACCGATATTTTTTTTCCCTGGTACTCGTTTTTTTACTACGGGCGGACGGCAAGAGGTTAAGGAAGCCAGGCGGCGTGTAATGACTCGCCACCTGGATCCCGATTAGCTGGGAAGCCATCCCTATGCTTCTCGTCACTAGGCAATTCTTTCCATGGCCTTGTGTTATGTTGCTTCAAACATTATGTTGCTTCAAAACATTTGTTTCAAAACCTAAAACTCTCAACAAACAAAAATTTAAACAAAGCCATGGTAACCAGTACTGTAAACAAACCAAACTTGCTTTTAAAAAACAAAACCCATCGTTCTATTTCTTAGAAAGTGCTTGCTCCCTGTAGCTATACAACAGTGTAGAAATCCTGATTCAGCACACACAACTACAAGCAGATACATTTAAGCAAACTTGTCACTTTCTAGACGTAAAATGCTGGTCACCCAGAATACTAGACTAGACTACTCAGCAGACGCTGCAAAACCTACCCTCAACTTTGATGCTGCGCAGCTAAGACAATTTCTTTTTTCTAAGTGGAAAATATCAGAAAGTATCACAGGAAATGTCTAATAGGAAAAAAGTATCAGTTACAGTTTCCATTTATATAAGTGTTTGCAGCAAAACACTTTCAAAACTTTAAACTGTAACTGTCAAAGAAGACCAGTAACAAAATTACCTGTGGAACATTTGTTATCTCTCTACACGCAATCCATTATAAAATATCGACTGTGGGGGGTGGGGTAGCGTCTGGACAGGATGGAAAAAAGATTGTCTGAAATAAGGTATTTTAACTGCTAAAGTCCATTCCAAAGAAAAATGTTCCTTCACTGGCCTGAGTAACCACCTAGGTAAAGCTGGCCATACACTGGTAGGTTCCCCAAACAAACACATTCACTGAGGTTTTTGAAACATTTTTTTTTTTTTTTACACTGCTCTTTCCTCCGCCGATCCACTCCCCCACTCCTTTTTTTTGCCATCATTACTGTCAAAACCAATCAATTTGACTTCATTAACGATTTAAATTTAAAAAAAACATTGTTTTTAAAACGTTGAGCGATTTTTTTTTTAACAAAACTCAACTACTTGCGGCCCTAGAGGCCAAGTGCCAAAGAGTCACAAGTTAGTTAGTCACCACGAATTCAAAAGGGTATCATTCGTTTTTGCCCCTGTAGAAACTTATGATCTAATCCTCCATGTCAAATGTCAATCACCCCCATACAGTCCATACTTGCAGCATTTTTAGAGAGACAAACATTGAAATATGTATGTATTGGAGAGGTGGCACCTCATTCACATGTGTGTGTAAATTGCAGCTTAAAAGGAGAACTATTAGGCGAGTGAAAATCACTCAGCCTCATTAGTTCTAACCGACCTATGACAAGGATACTGTCACAGGTCGACTCAATAGATCGAGAAGTGATCGAACACATACTGTCGCTCACTCACTTCTCGATCTATCCCTGCAAAGAGCCGTGACTGTCACTCACGGCTCCCTGCAGGGATTCCCCCCTCCCCAGTCCGCTCCTCCAGCGCTGACTGGCGGAACGGATGGGGGAGGGGGCGGGTACAGCTGGCTCTGCCTCTAGATAGGCAGAGCCAGCTGTCAATCATGCAGCTGGGTGGATCTCGACAGTAATGTCGGGATCCGTCCCGGCTGCGGCGTCTCCGTATACCGTGAGCTGTAGCTTGCGGTATACTGAGCTTTGGATGACGAGAGGACGCTAGTTTCAAAAAAAAAAAAAAAAAAAAAAATTTTGAAATGTAGCCGAGAGATCTACCTGCGGACTCAAAAGGAGAATACATATGAATATTAATATGCAATTTCTCATATTTAGAGGACTATTAAGAAAAATACTTCAAAAATGTATTTAGTCCTAATCATAATACAATTTGTAGAAAACCACTACATATTCCCAATAAAGTAAACATCTAATTCTGCATTGGCGTGATTTCTTTGGAAAGACAAACAAAAAAATAAATAAAAATGTATGGAAACATGATCAGAAAATATTTCTTAAGATCAGGCAAGTCTGGTTTAAAGAGGTTGTGGCCTATCAAGTTTTGAATTGATACTTCAAAAGAGCATTTGCTTTATTAAAAAAGAAAAAAAAAAAAAAAAATGGAAGAAAAATGCCCTGTTCAATACAAAGACACATCTATTGTTCAAGGCATTGTGTGGTTGGCTGGAAGGAAGAATGGATTTGGCTAAATATAAAACCTTAGATGCTACTGGTGACCCGCTGTAAGCAAAGAAAATCGGAAGCTGAAAATGCAGGAAAGGAAGATAAAAGCTTAGTCTCAGCCTTTTCAATTTGCAACTGGAGCATTACTAAAAATGTACACTTTCCTTCTTTTTTTCCTTTCTTAAAACACAAGGGGAAAAAAATCCAAGAGTAGCAGCAAACGGAAAGATACAGGTGTACTGTAGCACCTAGATGAATGAAAGAAAACCAGATTTGCCAATCATTTGGCACTTTCTGCCATTTAAAGGTTTCATTTAAAAGGGCTGGTGTACACAAGCATTTCTATCAGAACTTCCCTTTTTTGATAACTCAATGGGAATACAAAATAAAAAAAAGCAGGTCAGGTGGTTGTCAGAAAGGCCCCAAGTGCAAGCTAAATGCATGTAAAATCAAGACAGAGTTAGGTGCCTAGACTAGCATCAGTAAAATGCTAATGGAGGTTCAGTGACAACCTTAGGGTTTTTTTCCATTTCTTTTGTACTAAACATATGGTTTCTCACCTATATATGGTGAGACTCCAGGTTTTATGACGAATTTATGAAGAAACTAATTTTTTTTTTCTGTTTGTAGAGTTTTGGGTGGGAAGAAGCCTAATTGGACTGTTCCTGTGCGTCCCCGTTTGTGCATGGTTAACTACTGTCAGTTGAGCAGTGCGTGTGGACCCAGGCTGCAGTACTTGCCACCTGTAATGCTTCGGACAATGTTATGCGGGGAGAACCTTGGGTCCTGCCATTCACGTGGATGTTACTTTGACATGCACCACCTACCTAAACATTGATGCTGACCAAGTACACCCCTTCATGGAAACCGTATTCCCTGAAGGCAGTGGCCTCTTTCAGCAGGATAATGCGTTCTGCCACACTGCAAAATGTTCAAGAATGGTCCAAGGAACACAACCAAAAATTTGAGGTGTTGACTTGACCTCCAAATTCTCCAGATCTCAGTCAAATTGAGATGTGTTGGAAAAACAAGTCTGATCCAAGGAGACCCCACCTCACATCTTACAAGATCTAAGACTTAAAATTATAAAAAGATACAGGTTTAAAAAGAAAATGGTGCTGTAAATATAAAAAAGTAACACCCCCTTGCCACCCAGCTTTACATCCACCGCATTGCATATACATTTTTTTCCCTTCACCAAAATCCTCCTTGGAGGCATTTTATTTTTTAGAAACTCCATAAACCTTCCAAAAAACTGTTTGCATTTCTGTTTTTAAAAATATGTTTGCTTACTTACAAATGCTCAATTAAAAGGTTTTAGAAAGTCACAATTACATTTTCAGGTAAAAAGCGCAACCAACAGTTGGGAATTGGGGGAAAAATGAGGGCTGGTACTGATTAAAATTTTCGTGTTCGATTAATCGAAATTTTTTTTAATCGATTAATTTCGATTAATGATAACGCACATACAGATCCAACTACATTGGCCTATACACATACAGCACCGCAATAAAGTAATAAAATGAACTAGGATCACACTAATCCTGCACGTTATTAATCTCACGTGCCCCACTCAATATGGCCGCCGCTTGAGTAGGGCAACTCAGAATAATAACGTGCCGGATTAGTGTGATCCTAGTTCATTTTATTACTTTATTGCGGTGCTGTATGTGTATGGGCCAATGCCTTGGCTGGCGCTCGTGCAGAACAAGTTTCTTGGGCAAACCTCTTAGTTGTAATGAAACCGGAAGTCACACGGTCGCAGAACTCGATAAGTTCTCAGTGTCGACAGATGACGTCACCGGATCTCCGACGGGACTCCCGGAAGACCTGGAAGCCGGCGGAGAGGTGAGTTTACGGATCAAAATAATTTTAAAATCGATCAAAAATTGTAACGATTAAAAATCGGGTAATTAATCGTTAATTTTCACAGCCCTAAAAAAAATGTTTTTACAATGCTTAGTAGAATATAGTTTCTACAAACATTGCAGCATGAAATTTGAAAAGGTTTAGAATAAAAACAAATAGTCCACTGTAGTCATCATTAGTGGTCAGCATAATGATGTGGCTTCCAACTTTCTCTCTATGGGAGGTTTATACTAAAAACAGAAAAAGAAAATCACGGGTTATACTGCAAGTCAAAAAGGATTACTTGCATTTTGCACAAGAAAGCAAGGCACACAGTAATGACTATTTACAGTTCCAGGTTATGTCCTACACCCACTGGTTACAAAACGATATCTATAAAGTATAGGAGTTGCAAGGGTGGTTTCCCCCAAGGCTAGGGCACAGACAACATTAATAAAAAGAGGCCAATTTGTTATGGTGGAGCACCTTTGGATTAGGTCTAAGGAGAGAGAGGGAGATGGATGGGCAGACGGACACACAACCTAAAAAACAGAGGTTCTAACCTTTCCTGGTCCAGAAAATGTCCAAATGTGTTTTTTTTTCATGGTCTATATTCCGGTTGACAGAATGAGCATCACTGACAGAAGAGAGGAATTTTCCCCAACAGTGAAACAGACAGCAATAAAACTCACAGATTCTACATTTTTTCCAACTATATCTATCAAACAAAACAAAAAAGGGGAGGAGAGTTGGCCTCTAAGGTTATCTGTTCACCAATGCCAAGATTTCAGTTCTGCATAGGTTTCGGCAGGATAAGTAAAAAAGCTGGTCGTCTTAAGGTTACATCATTGGGATATGCCAACTCTACACAGTTGCTACAGCTATTAATGGCCTGACTATATTTCAGAGAACACAACAGGAGTATGAAGATCCCTTCTACCAAATCAAGAGATGAAAGGCAAAAGTAAAAGGAATAAGACTAGCGGCTCCAGAAAGAAAACCTCTGTGATCAAGGCATGTGTGTCAGACAGTATAGCCAGAGGCGTGTTCAGTTCCTTAGCCAAGTGCTAAGTAGCTGTTCTGCAGCACTTGAGTTCACAGCAGCAGCATTACTGAACGCTTCGGCTGCACGATGCTAAGAAAAATGGCGGAGGATAATATTTTTGACTGATAAATACCATTTGCCAACAATTATTTGAGGGGCTAGTCCGCCAAAACATTAAAAAAATTGTCCGTTCCCACACTGAATTGATTTCCTTCATCGGGGTTCAGGCACCTTTCTCAAGCGCTCCCAGGTGTGCCCACAGTTAAAATGGCCGCTGGTACTCTGTACCCACCTTCTAAGTCCCACTCAGCGCTCTGCATCCACATTCACGTCCACTACGAGTGCCAAGTTAGCAGTGCTGAGCGTGGACTTGCAGCACAGTGTTCAGCGGTGGTTTGCCAACCCAGCACTCGCAGCGGCTGAGCAACTGAACGCGCCTCAGGTCAGTAGCCTCACTTCACTTAGCCACTACACATTAACCACATTCTGCTCCCCCGTCAGCAGTATATAACGCACCTAGGCGCTTTGTCGCGCACTAATTCTCGCAACAAACCGCTCAGCACATAAAATTCCAATTTATCTCCCAGTCACACCTAGGCATTTTGTCGCAAGCTGTGAAACACCTGTCGCTCAAAAAAAAAGTTCCCGAGCTGGCACGTTTTGCAGGACGTTTGACCGCATAGACTTCAATGGAAAAGCCTGAAAAACACGCGACAAGTGGTTTGCGTGTTTTTGTGTGTGCGTTTACCCATGGACCGCAATGTCTTTGATCTGCCAGAGTAAAAATTTGCAAAAAACGCACAAAATACGCTAGGGGAAAATGCACGCAAAAATGCTGACACCTAGGTGTGACTGCAGGCCAAGAGCGGTACTGAACATACGTACTATAGTGTGCATCGATGGTCCCGTAAAGCGATGTCCTTTCCTCCAGAGCAACATCAAATCTAAATAAGCTACACTTCTATTTGAACTCTTAAAGCAACTTTACAGTAAAAGCAAACATTCTACCACAACATCAGCCATTAAATTCCATCAGAAAAAAACTTGACCACCAGATTACTGCGGCAAGGAATATGAGCAAAATGTAAGCAAATATAAAAAGGTAATAAACTAAAACCAAATCCGACAACATAACAAGCACTGTTTTCATTTCATCTTGAAACTTGTTTGACAACAAACATAATTAGTATGCAGAGAAGAATTGAAACATTTTTTTATTTCCGTGATAGTAGGAACCAAGGGGAAAAAAAAACCACAAACACATGCGCCAACACAAGCATCTGCACAAAATAATGCACTTTAAAATAAAAAAAACCACATCAAATATCCTCAATTCATGTACCTTCTGACCAGGTTTAGTTTAGAACCATGCAGGTCTTGCATTTTTGTCAGGTTATTTGAAGGCTGTGGATTGCAGGTACTCGGTGCCCAATGAACTCAGCTTCCTAAATTGAGCAAGAGTACAATAGCTCCAGTTAGGCAACTCTTACACACAGAACAGGCTCAGCAGGCAACTGGGAACAGATGCAGGAGGAGGAGTATAAATGTCAGTTAAAGTACCGCATCGCTAAATACTGAAAAATGGCCTGGATGGGAAGGGGGTTTAACACCGCGGATGTCAACTGGTTAAAAATGGGGGGCGAGTGGAGCATCACAGCCAATTATCTTAAAGTCCAAAAATTTTTATTTTACCAGAAGGATAGAAATGGCCTGAGCCTCAGAGCAGGCTGGCTGCTACACTGGTACCTGCAGCCTCGCTCCCCCTCCAGTACAGCGGTCTAAGATCCTGTGAGTCATCACGTCCTAGACATTGTATAGGATGGGAGGAAGCCTAGGGACATTCTATCGCGGGACCGGTCGAGGAGGTGAGGCAGGCTGCACGGACCGGTCGAGGAGGCAGGCTGCACGGACCGGTCGAGGAGGCAGGCTGCACGGACCGGTCGAGGAGGCAGGCTGCACGGACCGGTCGAGGAGGCAGGCTGCACGGACCGGTCGAGGAGGCAGGCTGCACGGACCGGTCGAGGAGGCAGGCTGCACGGACCGGTCGAGGAGGCAGGCTGCACGGACCGGTCGAGGAGGCAGGCTGCACGGACCGGTCGAGGAGGCAGGCTGCACGGACCGGTCGAGGAGGCAGGCTGCACGGACCGGTCGAGGAGGCAGGCTGCACGGACCGGTCGAGGAGGCAGGCTGCACGGACCGGTCGAGGAGGCAGGCTGCACGGACCGGTCGAGGAGGCAGGCTGCACGGACCGGTCGAGGAGGCAGGCTGCACGGACCGGTCGAGGAGGCAGGCTGCACGGACCGGTCGAGGAGGCAGGCTGCACGGACCGGTCGAGGAGGCAGGCTGCACGGACCGGTCGAGGAGGCAGGCTGCACGGACCGGTCGAGGAGGCAGGCTGCACGGACCGGTCGAGGAGGCAGGCTGCACGGACCGGTCGAGGAGGCAGGCTGCACGGACCGGTCGAGGAGGCAGGCTGCACGGACCGGTCGAGGAGGCAGGCTGCACGGACCGGTCGAGGAGGCAGGCTGCACGGACCGGTCGAGGAGGCAGGCTGCACGGACCAGTCGGCACATTTCATTATCAATTGTAAACTAGATTTGAACAGCCTGTCCTAACAAAAGGGTGAAGAGTTTGTAGATTGCAGGAGAAGTGAACAATCTAGGACAACATAGCTGAACTGGAAAGTGGGCTGACTTAGGGACTTTTCCAAATCAGCTATGTTGTCCTAGATTGTTCCCTTCTCCCGCCTTCGCCAAACCCTTCACCCTTTAGTGAATAACCCTGTTAGAAGCCTTGTATGGTAGAAGAGAAGAAGCTCAGTCTGTCCCTCAGTTTGATTATCTAGTTCCAGTCTCAAACTGCTCAAAGTAGCCTGGAATCTGCACACAGGCCTTAGCCAAAGAAACAACTAATACATGTAAATATATATATTTTTTTTTAAAGAATGCTGTGTGGCTGGGAACACAAAAAACATATAGGAGGGAAGGGGGGGCTCACACTTTTGACAGAGAAACTAGAACCACACTTTAAAGTGCAGCTTTTACAAGATCAAGAAGGCAATGAAACATGCCATCTTTATTAATGTAAATAACTAAATTTTAGAATAATCAGCAGTACTTAATGTTTCAAGGTCTTGTTACATGCACCCTGAACTTGAATGTGCTTTACAATTTCTGCCTGTCAATGATCCTTTAGTACCAACTCAGGCTAATCAGCTCACTTAAATGTATTATGCATGTGGCACAGTCATAGAAAACTGAGCACATACACAGCACTATGACAATACAGGAAGGCATGGGACATGTCATTGCCAACACTCATCGTTTCTCACCACTTCAATGTCCAACCAACTGCAGTATACAGATGGGAATTCTTGATAACCATTAAACAAACAGTCATTATTCTAAAACCAAATTCTTGGTTATCCAAAACATTTGTTAAAAGGGCAGCCCAGCCACAGTATTTCAGTTTCTAGCAGATGCTTGGAGTATAAAATCACACCATTGGTTTCTGCTTTTAAGGGACTCCATTAATGGGAGAACTTCATACAAGTTCCTGCTTCCGCCTCCAGTTTGTCAATCTCCTTGCTGGACTTTTCATTTACTTCTAATTTCCCAAAAATACAAACAGAGAATCTTCATACCATAGCAGGAAAATGTGTCCCTGGACTCGAGAACAGTCTCTCATTTTCAGCTTGATCACCAAATGATCTAATGTCAAAGAAAGTTTTAGACAGGCCTGCAAGCATATTCAAGGGACAATACAGTCACACAGGTTAGAAAACCTTCTCCAGTCACTATTGTTCACCTCCCCATATCTCCAAAGCAGTCTACTGCATACAAGGACAGGCCTCCCGCTTTCTAAGGTCTCGTTCACACCTAGGCGTATTGCATATGCGCGTCTGTCGCGCGACCGGCGCGCGTTTACCGCGATTCGCGGTAAAAAAGTTGTGCGACCGTCGCGCGTTTCCGAAGGCTACTTGGCTGTATCCCAATGGAAACGCACAACAAAAACGGCCCAAAGTAGTACCTGTACCTTTTCAGGCGTGGCCCGTTTTGCAGCGCGTTAGGGACGGGCGGAAATACGCCAAGGTGGGAACGAGACCATTGAATACAATGGGATTTATATTTTTGAGCGTTTTGTCGAGCGTAGAACGTGCTACAAAACGTTCAGGTGTGAACGAGGGGTAAGATGCTTATCACTAGTGGATGAAGACCTGGGAATTCTTCTGGGGACAGCACAGCGGTGGAATCCACCACTATCTACTGAAGAGATTTTTTTTATTTCTTACTGAATGCTGGCAATTTATCTTCATGCCAGAAGCAGGTTTTGCAAGTAGCATTTTCTTTTGAAGAATGATGTACAACATGCACACTTTCTAAAGGGTAAGTTCACCATTCCAATAAAATTGTCCATGCATTCAAGCATCCCCAATACATTAAACACTGCTCAAGTGTGGCAGAAAAAGCTTCTTTTCAATGTCATACTTGTGGGCCATGTACGACTTCTCCCTAGATGTGAGGAAATGCCTATGTTGGATGCACAGCACACTGCACCATACCTCACCAACAAGCCCTCAGCCTCATTCATATCCTGCGCATGCTCAGCACATGCTCTCTCACTCTGCTGCGACACAGCCAAAGCTTCCGTCAAGCTTCTATTGCCGTCTGTGCCTCCCAGTGTCAAGTTGTCCTGGTGACCATTGTCACGGAGACAGAAAAATTTGGTAAAAACCCTAAATTTTACAGTGGTCACCAGAACAAGAGGCGAGGAAAAAAATCTTCCAATGAGAACACCTGTTGCTGTGACAACTAAGAAGGAAGGCTTTGCCTTACTTTGGAGAGATTTCTTCTTACTTACTTTTGCGTCGTCGGTACACATGGGAGAAAGACAAAAATACATAAATTGATAGGGAGGTATTAACCATTCTCTACTCTATCCCCCCCAAAAAAACCTACCCCCATGTGAATAACTGAACTGCTAATGCTAACCAGAAAAAAGGCCATCATTAGGTTATTAGAAACTGCATTTTGAAATCTACTGCGGCCAGATTACATCAGCCTATGTTTCTGTTTCTAGGACTGCAGTCTGTTATTCTGTACAGTTCAACTTCTCTCTCCTGACACCCAGCATCATATAACCCACCTACTCAGAGCACAGGGTATCAAGAAACCGCCTCCAGGGGGCATGTCATCTACTACCCCTGGCCTCAAAGAGGAATGCTGAAGAAAGGCACCTGATGATCACGTGGTGCCGCTTTCTGCTGCATTTGTAAGAAGGAGAGGATCCATGACTGAACCAAACAGCCCCGGAAAAAATTATAGGTCTACAGATTCTTTTTTAAAAAGGAGAACTATGAGGCGAGTGATTTTCACTCAACCTCATAGTTCGAGCCGACGTGCGACAATGAAACAGTCACACATCGGCTCCATAGATCGGGAAGTGAGCGAACACATACCATCGCTCGCTCACTTCTCGATCATTTCCCTGCAGAGAGCGTTGACTGTCACTCACGGCTCCCTGCAGGGATTCCCCCCTCCCCGATCCTCCAGCACTGACTGGCGGAACGGACAGGGTGCGGGTACAGCTGGCTCTGCCTCTAGATAGGCAGAGCCAGCTGTCAATTACGCAGCTGGGTGGATCTTGACAGTAATGCTGGGATCCGCCCTGGCTGCGGCGGTCTCAGTATACCGCGAGCTGTAGCTTGTTGTATACGAAGCTTTGGGACACGGGAGAACGCTAGTTTGTGTCCTCCCGTGACCCTTAGGAGAACTATGAGGAAAAAAACACACACCTCATAGTTCTCCTTTAAAATTAAAAATGGTGTAGGGTGCTCCAGAGGGGCAGGGGGGAAAACAAGAGTTGGAATTCAATTCCTGTGCTAAACTACAGTCATGATATTTCACATTTTCCAGCAGTGGTTACGTTTATTGTAGTAGCGCCATCGATACGACAGATGCAATCAACTATATAAGATTTTTTTATTCCTGCTATGTCATTTTCTCACATGCTTCAAATAAGCAAAGCCATGTGCCTGAAATAAATAACGTTTCAGCTATCAAAAACTAGGTCACTCAAATTCAAAAAGGCATTCCCAGGCTTGGTAGATCATTCCAGTGCAAAGCATTCTTTAAATAGCAGCAGAGTGCAATGTGCCCAGAAATTAGTCAATTAATTAATCACAATGCCATGAATAGCATATATCAACTTCTCAGGCTAAAGTGCAGCTGATAAGCCGGCATCACAGCACAGTCATGAATAAATTAAAAACACGGACACAACAATCCGTATGGACATTCTAGGTACAATTTTTAGAGGCACACCTGAAGCTGCTCATAAAATAACAGCTTTTACAGTTACAATGCAGTGATGAAAAAAAAAAATTTTCTTAGCTTCTAAAAAATAGTCAAACCAAGCCAACCCAAATGGCCTAGAAACATTTTAAAGAGTGTGATAAAATATCACAAAAGGCAAAATATAAAGCAGAATGTATTTTCACTGGTCGCAAAATCGTTAAAAGGAGAATTATGGGGTAAGTGTTTTCCCCATAGTTCTCTTTAGGGTCACGGGAGGACATAAACTAGTGTTCTCCCATGACCCAAAGCTCAGTATATAGCGAGCTACAGCTAGCAGTATACTGAGACCGCCACAGCCGGGACGTATCCCGACATTACTGTCGAGATCCACCCAGTTGCGTGATTGACAGCTGGCTCTGCCTATCTAGAGGCAGAGCCAGCTGTACCCGCCCCCTCCCCCTTCAATTCCGCCAGTCAGCGCTGGAGGATCGGAGCAGGGAATCCCTGCAGGGAGCTGTGAGTGACAGTCACGGTTCTCTGCAGGGACATGATCGAGAAGTGAGCGAGTGACTATGTTTTCGCTCACTTCCCGATCTATTGAGCTGACGTGTGAGAGTTTCTTTGTGCAGGTTGGCTAGAACCATGAGGTTGAGTGAAATTCACTCACCTCATAGTTCTCCTTTAGGAAAATTGCTGCAATAATTTGTGCAAAGGACATCGATGCCTATCCCAAATTTACCAGGTGTCAGCTTGTGTCGGTTAACTTTAGGACTAAATCGGCATACTTAAAATAATTTTTAGACATTTTTAAAAAGGAGATATAAAAAGGTTTTTATTTGCTACACACATTTTTAATTTAAAAAAAGCCCTTCAATTATATTATTGGCAAAAAAAGTAATTTTTTTTACTTTTCTATTTTTTTAATCAATTTTTGGAAGTGCAACTGGACAAAACTTGTTTGGCCTCTGGGCTTAATTTATTAGTATGCATATCATATTTGGACATTATGGGACACAACTTTTTAAAAGTCCACCACTAGGTTTTAAACTTATTGGGGGTTTTGTCAAACTGAATTAAAAATGAGTGCAACATCTGTAGACAAAACTTTTTTTTTATGCAATCGGCACCTTTGTTATAAATGTTATGTGCATGTTACCTACTGCTGGATAATGCCCTGTTGCCAATGAGTAACATCCCCAAATAATCTGGCAACCATGACTATCTGTGCTTCCCACACTTCCTATGCCCTCACGAAGCATACACATTGGTTTCAGTCACATAGCACCACAATATTCTATACACAGATATCGTGTAGAAACCGGGAAGAGGTGAGTGGTCAGTGCCACAGGACTATAGATCGGGTGTGTATTTCTTCTTTATTTTCACCTCTGGAGAAAACGAACACTTAACCCTTGCAGTGCAGGGGTAGCACCACTTAAAGGGTTAATTGTTTACAAACCTGGGAGGAGTTCTTCTTTAAAGAATTGGTTTGCAAATTTATAAAAAGGTCTGGACACCAAGGACAGACCATTATTTAGGGCCGCAACCACTAATCGATGAAAATCATTGTCAACGTCGTTCCTCCTCTGCTCCCCATTTCTGCATGCTGCGCTAGTACCTCTTCTACTCCCCTGTGCCCCCTTTTCTGCCCGCGGGAGAAAGCCGGCGTCAAAGCTCCCTTTAAATCGGCTGATAGCAATATCCAGCTTGCTATAGGTTATTTTAAAAATTGCAATAGCCAACTGCCTGCTGTCAATCAGCAGAGGAAGACCTGAAGGAGAACTTTTCCCCTCCTCCTCCAACCCCTACAAACCTGGTAGCATACCCCTCCAATCACCTTGATCTTGTTGCTTTCTCTTACTCTATTTCTACTCTTTCCAATGAAGTGTTGGCTCTGGGCACACACATACACCCTCAATTCAAACCCTAAGGCAAACCTTACCAACTTTGCACACACTCAATCCAAATAGCTTCCAAAAGGCCACACTTAACTATTGACTTTACTGTCCCACCCGTGGGTCATCCTCTTCAGGGACTCCACTTATAACTTCAGATATAACACCAACACATAGATACTCTTCTAGTCTGTGGCTAAGAGCCTATGGTCAAAATTATTATTTATATAGACAAAAGGTTGTGGGCCTGTGGCTGGCCCTTTAACCTCGTTATGTGAACTACTCTCTACATCCTGTATTTGTTCCACTTTAATGTTACTTCTAAAAAAAAAAACTATTTATTGCAACAGAAAAAAAAAAGAGTGGACTTTAAAACCATGCAACATTTTTGAGGATTGAACATTTCAATGCAAAAAATTATCCCGAGATAAAATTACAGAAAACGTAGGAAACTTTGAGAATTGCCAGGAACAGCTTTTAATGGTGGACGATTTGTTGACTGGCAGTTTCTTCACAAGACTCCTACAGTGATGCAGCAATAGTGAAACTGGGTTAGTTGGGAGGTGTGCTATTTTATCAGAATAGGCTCTTGAAAAGTAACCCTCTGTACCAGTATCACATGACACCTGTCTGTTGCAGCTTGTTAATACTTGTTCTAGAAATACTTGAAGGTGATTTTTTAATATCTCTTCCTACATATAAAACGAATGTTTCTTCATCTGGTTTTTTTTTCCATCAGGTTTGTTTATATTGCATTCTTTCGGGTAATTAGGAAGATAATCATGGCACGGATTCCCTTTGTTCGTTATGTGCCTCTGCATATAATTAGTCCCTGAGGGGTATTTCTGTTCTAAGTCATTTGGTATGTGCTGAAATGCAAGAGTTTACTGAGCTGCTTGCGCAGTCTCAATCCCCCGGACACCATAGCACAGAGCCAGTGCTGTTGGAGCCCAGGCAGAGGAAGGGATTAGCAAGTCTCATGCACCAGACTATGGCAAGCCCATAAATGATTCACTTAAAAAGCTGTAAACAGGGTTTTTTAAATCACGGATGTGAAATGACGGGGAGAAACTGACAGAGGTATGTTGGGTAAGTAATATATAGCTTACACCATCATGGTACTCCCTTTTTTAATTAATACACACAGCCTAAGCATAGTTCTTACCAAGACTGGACCAATATCAGGAGACAAGAAGACATGCCACCTATATGCAATTCTTGCAACTAATACTTCTGCATTTCTCTTGTTGCCAGTGGAGGTCTTCTGGCTCCTTCATTGAATTGACTGGCTCATGGTTTTGTTGCTTTTCCCACCATCATTATCAAAATTGTGTTTTTTGCCTTGCATTTCCAAGAGCTTCATAATGTTGCTTATTTTTCTTTATAATTCATTATTGGTGCAAAGAAAAAAACGGCAGATAGCCATTTTCTAGCATCACCAATTATTGGGTCTTTTGTGAATTGCATCTTGCAGTTAGGAGCTCCTCCAGCAGTCAGAGGTGCTTATTGTTGTACATGGCGATCTTCCAATCAACCTCCCTGTTAGCGGCTTCCAGCCTTTCACTATCATGGGGACAAGAGGGCAGGATCCAAAGTACAATATGTGGGCTGCTGTCTTTGGATACTGAGCTCTGCAGTGCAGTCAAGCACATGTTAAGGTTTAGCAAAGAAAGCCAGTTCCTTGTGAGTTGCTCTATGGGGGATATCTGTCTTTAAACCAACCGTGTCCGGATGGGTCTTCTAACTTTGCTTTTTGTCATGTTTTTAAGTAATTTTCAGGCCTAAAATGTGGAATATAACATGGGTACAAAAAATGAAAAAAAGGCCTCAGTCATGAAGGGGTTAAACAGTGACTACACATTTTCCATTATCTTCTTTCACTCCAATAGCATTGCATGGTTTAATTATTCTTTGAATGTGTAACGCTCGACAGTTGTGAAAGTGTGCTATAGCTTGTAGGGCCACTTGCAAATCAGGAATAGTCTGAACTTTGAACATTTCCAAACAGACTGACAAATTTGGTGTTTAATAGGAAAATAAAGTGTCTAAGATGGCAACAGATACATTTAAATCTTTTTTTCCCCCCATAAAAGAAAAGAATAAAGAAGTTAATTCTGAATGACATTACATATTAACGCGGACCTTTACCCATATCTTTAAACAACAAAACACACTTTTAGAAATGCTTAGTAATGACAATCTACAAAACACATACATATAGATAATTGCAGGCTTTGTATTCTTTCCATATCTTCTCTTTTCTTCCCCAGTCTGACAGTGGCCATGTTTATTAAGGACAGATTACTAGCTGTCCATTTACTTCCTGTATTTTTGGCACATGTGACTAGGACATGTGACCATACACATCATCTCAGGGGAGGAAAATGCCTTTCCCTGAGATCTCATGAGATTACAGAGGAGATTTCCAGCAATGCTCTGCTGGTGACAAGGCAATCAAAGTGTGCATTGCTTTGGCAAACTGAAGTCATTTTGCCCTTTTAAAGCAGGAAGTGAATGCACTGCAAGTGTAAGTATTTCACAATCACAGCATTTTACACAAGACATGTCTAGGGATGCATAGGTAGAATTAAATTTTTAAAATGTAAAGGTCCACTTTAATATTCAGCGATTACCATTTCCAGCTTTAGGCTTCTTAACCAAGCTAACCATAACTTTCCTGAAGAAAAAAAAAAAAAAAAAAAAAAGCAAGTTACAGACCTGACCATCTTTTAAGCTTCATTTATGCAATACATTGACAGTAGCAAGCCCTCATAGCTCCATACTGTATTCAGATGGGATCATATGAAAATTCAGAGTTAGGACTTACCGGTAACTCTATTTCCATTAGTCTTTAGGACAGAGGCAGAAAAAGGCACAGGGGTAGAAGCAACTGCGGGAATTGGAGCCCGGAACCCCTCTAAAATTTGTGGGGGAGGAGATTCCATCTCGTGATGCTGTCCTGGAAGACGTTATGGGAAAATGTATTACAGAGAGGAAGGAAGATGCCACACTTTTGAACACCCAGAATCCTCTACCAGATTACGTGTCCTGGGTGCACCCTGGACAATATATTTTACTTTAACAAGCTTTTTTTTAAAAAAAATAGTGTGATTAAAATAAAAATGACCAAAAACTTGAATAGGTTGTCTGGTACCTCACTTACAGACCGGAACAAAATTTAGCCGTCACTGTTCGAGTATTCTAACAGCAGCACACTCTGTGCTGTCAGAAGTCAAATGGGTACAGACAGCGGCACCCACTGTGCAAATTTCATCCGGTTCCTGAAGAACCGGCAGACATTGCAGTAGTGCATGGCCAGCTTGAAATGGCCTGGGCAGATTTGTTAGTACCCCTAGAAAAGATTCTAATAATTGGAACATAGTGATATTTCAAACAAACTGTTTTCTGTAATTAGTATCACAAGATAACAACTTCACATCTTGAAATTAGTCAGCCTATTTAAATGGAGAAAAGCAGTCACTCTGCCGCTTTGTATCATCGTGTGCACAACACTGAACATTAACCACAGAAAGCAAGAGCACCGTCTAAAAGAAATCACAATGTGAATTACAGAGCAGCATGTCAATAGGTAAAGGCATCTCCTAATATTCCTGTGACTACAGTTAAATATTAAAAGGAGTTTAAAGTATATTGCATGTTTTGCAGTCAAATTTACTAAACCCCCAATATATGTATATCTAAAAATACATTTTAGAGCTGGTTCCTACCAGTTCGTGTGTTCCAGCACGGTTAGCTGCTGGAATGCACTGGATCGCATACTGTAAGCCTACCTGCGTTCTGGGGCGGGAGGTGGGTGTGGTGGTGCATTCAAGTCAATGGCACCAAAGCCATGCCTCCCGGCCCCCAGTGTGATTGCCCGCACCAGAACACATGGCACAGCAATGTCCACGATCCGGACCCATCGCAACAGAATAGTGCATGCAGTGTGAACGGGCCCTTCGAAAGATATTTTGTTTTTACCATTTAAATAAGTGTCTATTTAGCAGGCCATTGCAAGCTTCGCTCTCAATTTCAGTAACAGGAAACTCTGTCCTAATATAAAGACTTAGAGCCGACTTAACCCTTTGTTAGGACAGTGTTCACCTCTAATTTACCACTGATAATGAGATCTGCCAGCACAGTACAGACAGGGTTAATTATCCTTAAAGTGGTTCTAAACCCTCCGGGGTTTTTTTGCTTATATCTACTGCTAGCATGCAAATATTCAAAAAACCAAGAAAGGGCGCAGAGAACACTGGCTAGTTAACAAAGTAGTGATGAAAAACTGAAGGTGGTGGCACTTACGTGTGAATGCCAGGATCTGGAGATGGACGGCCGGTATGGAGGATCAGGGCACTCGTGGTGTGGTGTCCGACTGTGATCGATGTATTAATCCAAGAGGTATATCCACGGGAGAGTGTAGATGAGAAGAGGGGACTTCGTCTGAAGTGCCGTGAGGGGTCTGTGCGGTGTGGGAGAGAGGCAGGGGGATCGCTGTGTTATCGGCAATAGGCAGCGGGCAATGGACGGGGCTGTAACAGCCGCAGCTGTGTGTGTCTCAGCGAGCGGTAACTGTCAGATCTGCTGGGGACCATGTGCAGAAGCAGCTGGCAGAAGACGCAAGTCGAATCCAATGACGTGTTGGAGAGGGATCATTCAGACACATGTATGTGCACGCATGCACATGTTAAGAAAAACATTTGTTGCCTCGGTACATCGTGTAGGAGACCCATTGGAAAAAAGGGGGAGGGGGGGTTTTGTTTTTTGCCTTGTTTAATGGGGGACACTGAGTGAGTGGGACACGGATGTGTCATAAGAACCAGTTTGCTAACAATTGGAGTTGTCATGTGGGGTATTGGCATGTGAAGATTTATGTGATGGTCAGGATCTCTAATTCTTCATTGGGATCACCGCTCACCACCGCTAGCTCCGCCCATCTGTCACTTTTTAAACCCGGACTATTCCCGCCATCATCTCACTGTTTTACCTGAGCTTGAAAAAGAGGCAAGATCTGTAAAAGAGACATCATTTAAGGTAAGTGCTAACATTTACATGGGGGGGGGAGGGAAAAAATGTTTTGCCTTTAATATCACTTTAACATTACCCTTTGCATTCCAGACAGAAATTTACAGCTTTTCTTATAGATTTCAGCATTGTTTTTGCAAGCAGCAATTTTTTTGTTTTAAGTTATGCAATGTGACTAAGAAACATAACAAATATAAAATTGGTCTTATCCCAATTTGGCTGTGGAAACTACACTTTAAGGTCCAAGGGAGTATAGCCAACCTCCCTGGTTGTAGCTGTAAGAGGAAAATTGACCCGAGAAAGAACAGAAGGATAGTGTAAATGTAATAAACAATGATGGTGCCAATGATGTCTTGTCAGATTCAAGTTATTTCAGAGAAAATTGTGGGTTCTTTTTTCATGAAGTGTACCAACACATTTGTGCACATCTGTATATTGCTCACACTGTCAGCTTCCTGGAAACAAACACCAGTTGTGTTAGGATGCATTTCTCTACAGTAAATATTTGTTCAGCCCACCTAGGCCTTGCTTTCTGTTGTGGTCTGGGAACAGGTGCACTTTACTGTCAATCAAGGAAATCCTAGAGCTATGACAAAATGTAGAGGCATTGCCCAGACATTTGTGTTACTTGTGGAATGTGAGGCTGTATATGGAAGAAATTGGGAATATTTAGTGTTATGAAATTGCACAATCTTTTTGCACCGGACTCTAAAATAATTAGCAATTAGGAATCGTGTCTCACAATAAATTTGTTAGGTTTCATAGTTGTCGTTTCCAGTATTCCTGTTCTTCTAGTTGCTGTTGCAAATTGAGAATTCCTTGGCTGCAACTCTGCCAAGTGCTATCATAGCAAAGGATGATTTGTGAGCTGTGTGTTTACTTTAGAGACATGCCAGGAACACAGACTGCCTGCCACAAGCTTAAAGTAGCATTAAACCCTCCTCTCGTTCTCAACCAGTCGATGGGGGTTCCTTGAACAGTGGCAAAATTAAATCACCTGCCTACACTGACCACTAATGCATTGGGGCAATTTTCCACTGGCTACCAATGTAAAGGGTTACTTCAATGCTAACCACTTAGACTAGGTTCACACCTAGGCGATTCAGACGCTGAGCTGTTTATGTGCGATTGTCGCACGTTTTTGATCGAGCGACTGTTCACTGAGGCTAGGGTGACACCTCACGCGGCAAAATCGTGCACGATTCCGTTATCTGCGTGGATGTCACCCTATTGAAATCAATGGGGCCGTGCGGCAATCACTGGCCCGCACGACCGGCGATTTCGGTCGCGTGACAAACTGAAAAGATGTGCACAGCCTCCACTTTTTGTAAACTAAAAGAGGTCTGTACAATACCAGGTTATTTACATATACCATATAGTAAACATTTACAAAGAACATTGCAAGGGCTGAAGATCTATTCTATCCCTCAGGAAGAATATAGTGCGAGACTTTGCTGGTTACAGACAACACCCTGATATCTCCAGCTCAATCCAAACTAAACAATGTCCATCCAGAGATCTTCTATTTGCACTTGCTACAAAGTGTAGCACAGTATGTTTATCTATGCAGATAGAAGCCTGAGCAGGACAACTACGTTTGTTCTTTGGCTTCTTCCAGTTATTCAGAAAACGAAACCCTTGTGCACAGCAACATAGCATTATCACACTAATGTAAGCGCAACAGTTTTATCACAGCTTCAAATATAGGTTGTAAGTGCCTTCTAAAACATCAATGGGATACATTTCTTTATGAAGGAGAAATTAAACATATTCCAGTATCGGATAAAATATTTATAAAACATTATGAAGAGAGCCAAAGTCATTATCTAAAATATACATTGGCTACCTGGAGGTTGTCCAGCCCTGGTTATTTATCTTGCTCTCTCTCTAGCTTTATATATCTACCCATCTCAAGTAACTTTCCAAACAGATCTGCAGCAAAACCACAATGACAGATACAGATCTGCAGGAGTTTCTGCACATGCAGTGCGTTTTACCGCGTTTTTGCCACGTTCCAGGCCGTTTTTGTTCTGGTTTTTTAGCCTAAATGGGCTTTCAATGCGTTTTTGATGCGTTTGCATGCATTATTGGTGCGTTCCAGAGCAGAAAAAAATAGGGCATGCTGCAGTGTTTCCACATGCTGTGGAACTGAATGCTGTGGTGTGAACTAGAGCCCAAAATACCATTGGAATACATTGGATGCAGTTTTGAGGTGTTCTGTAACTGCTCTGCATCTGCTCCGAACTTGGTGTGAACTAGCCCTGAAAGTTTAGTTTGCCTTGATCAGTAGTCCAAAGGGAGAACAGAACAGAACTTCCTACTGTGGGCTGGGTGTGTGTTTTCCAAGTGTTTTGCAAACATTTCACAAAGACTTGCCAAATTGTGAGTGGCACAGTTTGGCACCCACAATGGTTAGCGACTAATCATGTGATGGAACACCCCTTCAATGCCAGAAAGAAAATGACACTTTGTTCCACTGTGGCTGGGAAACTACTTTACACTTGCTCCAAATCAAAACCTGCATCTAATTCCCACAGTATTCCTCTTAGATCCTGCTGAACAATTAAGTAAAAAAAAAAACAAATGTAAAAATAATAATAAAATATATATAATCACGCACACACCTAACACTTGTATTTTGGTATTTTCTTCTCTCTGCTTTAATGCCTAAAGTTTTTAAAGCCCAGACCTTTAAATTCTGAATTTTATATCGATCCACAATGCACAATTTATGCCCCATTATCACATGCCTCATCTATGTTATCCTGTTTCATGCTACATTTTGTTGGACGATTCCGTTCTCAAAATTTCATTGTTTATGCTTGAATTCTCTTTATCTTAAAGAACAACTCTAGGCAGAAATAGCACTTTTAAAAATCAACATAAAAAGAATTGAACCTACATATAGCACATAGCCTGGAAGGCTCATCATAAATAGCATCCACCTCTGGGCTTAGGAATGTGATCACTTAACTTATAACCCTCCCACAAAAAGCTGGCATGCAAGAGAACGCCGATGGCCCAGATACCAAAGATCTAATAACTCAGCACAACCACTAGTAAGTACTCACAACAGTTTACAAAAATGACAATCTGGTGGCTAGTCAGACTCCACATGCAGGACGCCACCACTGCCTCGTTTTCATATTTTGAGGCTCTGCCTCTTCCTTGTATTATATTAGGAGTGGGAAGTCAATATGATGTGTCTTTCATTTGATCTCACGATTTCAACCTGTTTGGCTAGCCAAGATATAGAGGTTTCTTTAAAATGAATTTACAACTCCATTACTTTAACTGTGGATACTGCAAGAACATTAGAACTTCTGCCCTTTTCTTTATTTAACTGTTAAGGTCCACAAAAGGGAGACTTCCCCTCACTTCCTGTCCTGGTGATGGCCCAAGAAGAAAACAGAGGTAAACAAAAACTGCAAGTAAACATTGTGTGCATTGACATCGATTTGAATGGCACCCAACACACCACCTGGCCGCGGTGTGCTGCAACACGTGGTATCACAATACTGTATGTTGTAGTGCGGCAGAAAACATCAATCTGATCAGTTTGGGTTTTTTGATTCATTCAGATCTAATTCAACCATTTTTGAACATTTTCATTGCCATGTTACTTTCTTTACATAGATGTTGCCTGATGGATCCACGATGAAACAAAAGTGCTTCTAAAAGACACCACATCCATGCAAAGAAAGTAACAAGGCAGCAACAATTTTAAAAAATAGTTGGATTAGATCCCAATGATCTGCCACACCACAACGCACAGTATTGCAATACCGCGTGACACAGCACACAGTGGCCAGGAGGTGTGTTGGGTGTCATTCAAATCGATGTCAATGCATACCAAGGGAATTATGCAAAAATGCAATTAACGCTACACTCGGATGTAAATGGCACTTAGGGAGCCATTCACTAAGTGGTAGGGCCAGCAGCAGGTCAGGATGACAAATCTGGGGCCTGCGCATTTTAGAAACAAGTCAGCAATTCTCGCCTCTTTATTTCCATCTACAGAGGTTCACGCAATCCTTTAACAGTGATCACTATACAGAGCTACAACTTTGTTTTGCACAGCGATTCATTGATCTGGGTATTCATCAAAGGCAAGTTGTACTCCAAGGGAATAATGTCTGATACACCCCAGTTCATTAAATGAGATAAGGTAATATGTTTCTACAGATTTTCTTAGTGCTTGGATTAATGTAATAATAGAGTCACTGCAAGAGCAGCCATTGTGACTTATCTGCAATGACCACAGCTCCCTCCTCTACAGAGCTTTCTGCCAACAAGTCAAAGACTAGAAAAAAAATGGAGGGGGAAAAAAACCCTCCATACACGCACCATCACCGATTACTCTGCAATAACAGAAGTAAATAAAAGCGATCTTAAAATGATTGTAATTTGTTCTACAACACTGGTCTTACTTCACGTGACAAATGTTTATTGAAAGCAGAGCTCCAGGCACAAAATGTTATTAACCCTTATAGTGGGGCTTCACACTGCAGGGGAGGGGGTGTAACTGCTCATTTTGGTCTATGGAGGAAAATAAAGTTACACTCACCTAATCCTCTGAGCCAGCTTGCCCTTCCACTGGTCCCTGGAGCCTCTCTCCCCTTCCACTGCAGCAGTCTAAGGTCATGTAAATCATCAAATTCTATACATAGTGTATTAGGACAAGAGGACACCAAGGGACATACAAATTGCTGCAATGTAGGTAAATACAGACTGGAAGGAGCACTGACACAGTCAACTGGCTCACAGGATCAGGTGAATATATCTTTTACATTTTACACCTTAGACCAAAAGAAGCACTTAACCCTTGCAGTGCGAAGGCAGCCCCACTGCAAAAGTTAATATTTTCCCCAGAGTTCTACTTTAACTGCTCATTTTTGTCTAGGTTAAAGAAAAGTTATAGTCACCCAAACCTGGTAGCCAGCCAGCTGTAACAGCGCTCCCTCCGTCCCGTCGTCTCCTCTGCTGCAACGATAGTATGTCACTAAATGTCCTCATGTCCTATACACTGCGCATAGAGCATGATGACTCAGCGAAGTGAGAGGTTCCAGGGACCAGTCTAAGAGCAAGCCGGCTCTGAGGATCAGGTAAAAGTGCCCATAAACCTTATAATTATCTGCCGATTTTTGGCTGCGATTGCGACTTCGTACGAAAAGCTGCCAGTTGATAACAGTAAGACTGCAATTACTGTAAAACTGGCAGATTTTCGTCTTTCAGACAGCCTAGAACATTTTCATCTAGTTGCACAAAAAAAAAAAAAAAAAAAAGGGAGGATGGATTAGTAGCGTTTTTGTACAACAAAAATCTCAAGATAAAAACTGCACATGGCAAACAAAAATGTGGTCGTTCAATCGCCGGAGGTGGGGCCGTCAGTATGTTAGCTGCAGTGCAGTGTGTTTTTGGCGCGTTTGACGCGTTCATGCATTTCCGGACCGGACAAAATGCGACATGCAGTATTTTTTCTGTCCGGAACGGGCTGCGTTCGTGAGAACTGTAGCCCATAAAACACATAGGGATACATTTTGGGTGCATGAGCGCACGGATCTGGTCCGGACAGAATTTGGACATCGTGTGAACAAGCCCTTCTATTTATATGTCCATCTGTTACTCTGTAACCCGTTTCTGTTGCATGTATTATTTACCAGGAGAGAAAAACTTGATTGATACAGTATGGAAATTACAATCCAGCACAGTCATCCATTGCTCGGATTAAATGACAACGTTAATCCCAATTTGGATAGTAGCCACCTGTGCATAAAATATATAGGCTGCATTAAAACTGTTCACTACAGCTCTCCTTCAACGCAGCACAAATTAAGACGCATCCTAGAAGTACTGGTTTTTCCATGAATTAACACAGAGAACAGCTTTTATTTGAAATTATTTGGAATGACTTAGAAGGAAACCTTTTAACCCACACAACAATTGATGAATAATACATGCTGTTGATTTTGAGGCATTGCCTCGCTCGCCAAACTTACAAACGCACTCCCGAAATCACCTCCAAAAAGATCTGGTGTCGCCGCAAAAGCAACGCAGACAAGAATTGATTGCTAAAAATACTCAAGTGATCCAAACGTCCAGATACAAGCTAGTATTTGGTATGTAAAATTATTTAAAGTGTATTTCCATTTTTGCAGCCAAATTGGAGAAACAAAAACCCTCTGTCTGTTATGTGTTCCCATTCACACAGCAAATCTAAAATAATTTTTTTTAAATACCACCTTTTTAGCCATTTCCTTGCAAAATGATTATACACACGACGCTACAGGGGCTTCAAGTGGTTAGAATAGATGCCTTTGAGCTGATAAGTGCCATGTATATCCCATCACACTCCTGACCATAGGATCCCGAATAAAACTATGGTAGGTGAGGCAGTGATCAGAGGATGGTGTCACTTTAAGAGCAATAAAAAGGAGAATCAGCGGCACTCCAACAGTGAAGCAGTACGTCTTTTTATTGATGCATGTTTGCATTATCACAAAGTGAACGCATGCGGTCCCTTCAACAGGCAAACACTGTTTGCCTGCTGAACAGACCCCATGCATTTGCTTTGTGATAATGCAAACATGCATCAATAAAAAACTAATTGGGGTTGATTTACTAACCTTATAAACACACCACGAACAAGTATACACCTCTGTAGTGTGTTCCCTCCCAGCATGATCTATTGGTGGAATCTAGACACCTTTGTAGTGTGTACACACCCAGCAGGTGTGTTGTGCAAAGTCCTGCATGAATTGCAAGGTGACATTGTGTAAATTAGCTCTACATTGTGTTGCTTGCGTTGATGAATGCAGGAATGTAAATGCATGAGCTAACCATTTTTGTCTAAACTGTGAAGCAGCATTATATATGCATCATGTGCATGATTTTTCCATATACGGCATTAGTGGAAATATGCTTTTAGAGACTTTTTGGTTGATAAATACGTTTTGCTGTGTAAAAAAAAAATCACATGCGTCTAGTGCGTGTTTTTAGGTTAGTAAATCACCCCCATAGTGTTTAACTGTTCGAGTGCCGCTGATTCTTTTTATGTGAGCTGTTAAGAAGAAGACAGACTGACGGACAGGTGTTTTTTTTTTTTAAAAGGTGACCATTAACACACAATGTCTCAGGTCTTTTACCCTTTGTTAGGACAGACAGCTCTGCTTATCTGGTTTACAAGTGATAAATAAATATGCCAGCACAGTACAAACAAGGTTATTTATCTGAAACAAACCCCCCCCCCCAGATAGTGAGAACTAAGCAGAATTTTTCAGTCCTGGAGTTTGCAGAAACATCATCAAAAAAGGTAAGCTGCAATATTTAGGTAGAGAGTGGTGCTATATTAAAAGGAGAACTATGGGGTCAGTGTTTTTCCCCATAGTTCTCCTTAGGGTAACGGGAGGACACAAACTAGCGTCCTCCCGTTACCCTAAGCTCAGTATACCGTGAGCTACAGCTCGCGGTATACTGAGACACCGAGGGGTTGAGCGAACCCGGTATGTGTTCGCTCACCTCCCGATCTACTGAGCCGACCTGTGACAGTCTCATTGTCACAGGTCGGCTAGAACTATGAGGTGAGTGGAAATCACTCATCTCATAGTTCTCCTTTAAAAAGGTAAACTCAAACTGTAAATGACACAGCTGAAAGACATGGCAGCCGTTTTGCCTGCCAAAGTATCTGTAGTTTTGTCCAGCTAGTTCGGAGACATACACAGCTCTTCATGACAACAGGACCAAGTTGAAGACCTCCAGGTATGAACCTACCTGCCACAGCCAGTGATTGGATAGTGAAGGAGCAGTGCAGTCCTCACTCTGTCGATCAGCATATTCCTGGTTTGCACATGTGCATGTAGCAGGGCCTGGCTGGCACAAAGGGTTGCCCATTCCTCTCTCAGTCTGGGCGCTACTGTACTGGGCATTACAAAATGCCGATATCAAAAAACTAAAAAACGTATCACACAGAAATCCTTTTTTTTTTTTTTAAATCAGCATAGTGT
>NW_017308110.1:8702-16175 GCF_000935625.1 Nanorana parkeri | reverse complement strand
GTGTTCAGAGACTGTTTTTTTGTGTGTGTGTAAAAAGAAAAAAAAAAAAGAAGAAGGAACACAAGCATATGCAGCGGTTCATAATCTTATCAAAACCCCTAATCTTTTAGGGCCCCGACACCCTTATGTGCTTCAGTAACAAGCATGTGAGGTTCCATTAATTTTGAATGAGTCCCCAACACACTCGAAGCAGAAGATGGAAGACGTTGACAGCAACCATGAAACTTTCATCAGTTTCACGTATTTAAATAATCAAAGAATATTTAAGTTATTAGGGGTTTCCACAATGTTCTTCATAATAAAATCCATCAAAAGCCAGAACTTTTTTTTGTTTTTAGATAAGAGTGGGGACAGGTCACAATACCAGTCAGATTTTTATTGAGGTTATTGATGAGTCACCCACGCCATGTGCCCTGCTGAGGGAAAATCCCAAAATTAGGAGTTGACATCAGAACAGGAAGAAAGAGGGGAAATGTTCCAATGAAATACCGGTTAAGGTGACAACTATCCAAGAGGGAATTTCCCTCAGGGGAGATTTCCTCCACGGAGATCAGAAGTCAAATGGATCTTGCCAATAGGGCACCGGCAGAGCGAGAAAAAAAAATTACGTTTTTAACAAGGAATGGAATCGATTTTTTTTTCCCGGTACTCGCCGATACCGAAAGTCCCATCAAGGAAGCCAGCCGGCGTGTAATGACTCGCCACCTGGCTTCTTGATTAGCCGGGAGGCGTTTTAAGACTCGCCACCCTGCTACCCGATTAGCAGAGAAGCAGTCTCCAAGCATGGAGCCAGCTTTCTGGCCAATCAGGAAGCTGGGCGCCCAGCTTCATGATTGGTCGGGAAGACGGCTTCTCTGCTAATCGGGTCTACTGTCATTACACGCTGCCCGGCTTCATGCTCCCTCGTTACCAGGGAGCATGAAGCCGGCTTCCTGGCCAATCAGAAAGCCTGGTGCCACGTCATTACACAGTGCCTGGCTTCCCGACCAAGCCACTGCCCTGCTTTCCGATTGGCCGGAAAGTCGACTCCATGCTCCCTCGTGACGAGGGAGAATGAAGCCGGGCAGCGTGTAATGACTCGCTGCCCGGCTTCCTGATATCCCGGAAGCTCAAGTATCGGGCTAGGTATCGGACCATTTTGGGCGAGTAAGAGTACTCGCCCAAATACTCAGCATCGGCACCAATACTATTATTATACAGGATTTATATAGCACCAATATGTTGCGCAGCGCTTTACAATATAAGGAAGACATTACAATCACAATTCAAGACAAGACGGTAAGGAGGGCCCTGCGAGGGCTTACTAGTATCGGTATATCCCTAGTTTTAACCATTTATATATATTAAATTAGAGGCCATATTCTTAAAATTAGTTCATAGAAAGATCTTGGCTATAAACATTTTATCAATAGTTTGATGTTAATATAAAATGTTTCAATAAATTTGTTATTCGTGAAAATAAGGGAGTCATGCAATTAATAAGAAAAAACAGAAAACACAGGATGTGCACCTCCGCTTAGTAATAAATCGCTGTATTTTCACCCAGTTGTATGGGTGCAACAGGTAGGGCATAATAAATATTCATATGAAAGAAAAAAAAAAAAAGGAAGTCCTAGGGTCACTATGTAGGTATTTAACAAAAATAGGTTACCAAGTATTTTTAAAAAAAAAGCCTCTTGGCTCGGTGCCTCTCTGTTATGAACATATTGTATGTCCAGAAAAGGTTGAAGTCCAAAGGACATAAAAGCCTAATCCAACAACGCATCACCTTGTCAGCATGTTCTAAAGACAGATCATCCACACAGCGAACCAATAAACAGTAGCCTGAGGGACCAAATGACGCAATCAAGACTTTAAACCCAGAAAACAAAACGTGTACAGACTGATCAGAGATGGCCACCTATATGACAGAATGACATGACTCACTAGAAACACAATTGTAAAATACAAAAGAGCTGCATACTAAAATCGATAAGTCATTGAACCAAATCTAAGAACTTTTACCTTCCTTTTTCACCAATATTCATGCAGCTGGAGTGCGAATGTTGCAGACAGCAAATGCCAATTCAGCTATTAGGAGAATCTGCAGCAATGTACATGCCAGCATGAGTCTCCAGAAGAAAATCACTGGATTCAGCAGTTCAGAGGAATGTTAATGGCAAACACAATGCTCTATTAGTACTACAAATGTTCATTTTTAATTCAGAGGTGGACAACTCCCAGGTTGACAAAGCTCCTGAAAAATTACAGCTGGCGCCTAACTTTTAAAGCTGTCTTAAGCTGCTGTCAATGGAGCCGGCTGTAACATCAAATCCTGCTGGCTCCTGGATTGGACAGCCTGGCTTCTGAATTCCATTTTAATGTACCCAGCCCAGGTTTAATGTAACATGTATGCCGAAACTACGATAAAACACATCCCTAAGTGCTTTATATCTGGTGGCTTTCAATTTTTACATCTATGGCCACATTCACACCTGCAATGTCATACCAGGGCTAAAGAGTATTTCCAGCATATCTAAACACCAAAACAAATATTTACATATTGCAGTCTACGAGGCCTTAGATGTTTTGGTGCCATTAGTTTTCTTCTAAACATACCCCCCCCCCTTTATTTTTACCTGGCAATCCAGCTGGTAACACACTTCCTGTCCTAAGGTGACAACGCCCACGCATTGTACGGTATCTATGGGAGGAGCATAGTTTCCCCAAGTCACCTTGCTCTGATATCGACTACAGAACACCTCCACCTCTCCTCAACACAATAACATTGTTTTTACTGACTATAAGGCGTGCTGTGTGAATGGATCTGAGAAGATCTGTGGTTTAGCTGCTCCTCCAGTCACTGAAAACCTTGCATTCAGCAAAAAGGATACATACAAGGCTTTTTTTTGAATGGAGGAGAGAGCAAGCGACTAGAGCCGTCAGTCTGAGGCTAGGTTCACACCTGCACTACACGACACCCGGGATCGCGCTTTCCTGTACAATGCAGGCAGCGATTGCTGCACGGCCCCATTGATTTCAATGGGGGTGACATCCACGCGTCAAACGCAGAAAAAAGGTACTTGTATCTTCTTTTTGCGATACACGACGCGCGGCAATTTTAGCCACGATCGTGTTCGGAAGCACGGGCGGAATCCTGGTGGGAAAATAATGGCATCCACAGCGCGATCGGTTCACACCTTGGCAACTCCTGGCCTCGCGGAATCGTGCACGATTGCCACGCAGTGAGGTGTCGCCTAGGTGTGAACCTAGCCTGAGAAGTGGAAGCAGATGGAGGACAGTAGTATCGTGCTGGAATAAAAGGAACATTATTAGCATCCCCAGCTTCCCTCTGGACGTAGCTGGCAAAGCAACTGCTCTGGACCAATCACAACCATAAAAGTACTTTTTTTTTTTTTTTAAACTGGAATGCGGTAAAAACGCGTCAAAAACGCACTGCACGCATAGCACTGGGTCTGCAGATCTGCACCAGATCTGGACCAGAAAATGCTGTGAATATGCCCTGATGCCCGGCCATCTTTAGTCTTGTAATTTCTTAAACTCACTGCTGCCAAAATGACAAATCTGGAAAGTTTGTCAGCATAACGAGACAGCCAGACAATAAAATGATATTGTCTCTCTCTTCAACCAGGATAGAATAGGATATAAAAGTGTATACATGAAATGGTTTACTGCAGATCTGGTCTTATGTTTTCTTTACAGCTCTAAACCCCGTTAAACTTTATGTAACAACTTAAAAGAGAAGACTTGTCATGTCACAAAGAACCGCCATACTTTTCATATAGTCACCGCAGTTCAACTCCAGGCAAACAGTGGCATATGAAGATGAAATACAATGATGGGAGAGATTTCACCTGCCAGACGATTTGTATTGCTGTCTATCCATTGCCGAGATTTACACAGTTCTGCCACACAGCACAGCCTTGCCTGACAGAGAAAGGGGGCATGATCTGCTACAATTTCACTTGCAGGTCTCCTCTTCACCCGCACCCTGAGACTGGACAAAAGGTAAAGCTAACCATACACTGGGGAAAAAACAAGCTGCAGTTTTTAAAGAGTCGTCTATGGACTTTCTGGGGTACTACATTATGGTCGCCCTTTCACAGACACACACAATTTTTAACCTGGGCATGTTGGGTACCTGTTTACCCGTGGTAACCTCATATTTTATATTTGCCCAAATAAAAAAATGACCAAATATGAATTAAATGATAAAAGAGCTGCATCAATGTCTGCCTTTATATCTGTATATCTTATATCTGTATATCTTAAAGTTAATCTAATTTCTTCACAGTGAATGTTCTCATTGGAAGGTTTCCCTCCCTGTTCCGGTTCCGATGACAACTTAAAACTTTTGGATTCTTCCCCAATTGTTGACAACAGTCAATCAATCAATCAATCTCCCTAGTGGGCCGACACACAGCCATCAACAAATGACAGGGCAGTATCCGAATCTATTTTTAGATTCGCATATATTTGGACAGGACTCTGACACAAAAAATAAAAATCACACTTTGCTGTGGTGAGGAAAAAAACAATTTCAGTTAATTAGCAGTCCATAATATTCAGTCACGCCATCTCTTAGCACAATGCCAGAGGATATAAAACGTGGTAAGCAATTCTTGAAAAGCTGGGCTACCAATCAAACGTGTACTCTAAAGGCCTAGGCCACCTTTTAGAAGGACTGTCAATGCACAAAACTTAATCAAAGAAAAAACAAAATCGTTTTTTGGATTGCTGCCTGCAAAGCATCTCAGTGGATGTTGGGTGCAATGTACAGGCTGCTGCAGACTATTCCTCCAGTCCCCGGTCAATATGGAGGTACAGAATTTCGGTTATGGGGCTGGAGGAACTAAATCAATGGACTTCTGCCGTGGTGACTTTTCTGTTCACAGGTCCCTATTTGTGCCGAATTCAAATCTGAATAGAAACCCGCAGGGAGGGGAACCCCCCACCATTCAGGCAAGGGGGGGGGCAGTTGGGGAATGTTACACCCCCTTAATATGGGTGTAACATGGTCAGAAGAGTGCACTGTGCTGGTAATGCTACTGTCACATTACAACCAGATCATTCCACAAGAAAGCACAGCCATCAGTCAGGATTCACTATTGATATTGTACATGACCATCACCAGCTGTACTGCTATACAGAACAACCCAAACGATGAAACATGCAATAGGGCCAATACACGCGTGATCAGACTCACACACTAGGAGTACTCGGAGTGCTCATAACAGATGACTACAGGTTTGTCTCTGCAGACCACAACCTCACATATACAACACATTTCTGTCATTCTAAACTGAAAGTCAAGTGCAAGAGTATTGTCAGCTCCAAGTGCAGGTACATTGTACAACTTCTCTGTGTCTACCCATAGGCAGAGCGCAAGCGTTACAATCCGAGTGCAATTCCCCTTCAGATCTAGCAAAAAACATGTAGTGCGAGGGCCTGCTGGGAGCTGGCCATACACTATGCCAATTTCAGCTGTTTTTCATGAACTGGACAAAACCTGCGCACTGGGTGCCCCTGTTGGCTGCCTTCCGCCCGGCATGCCTCAAATCGGAAGATCGAAGGAGCCGGTTTTCTTGTTCTTCGGCTGAACAGAGCGTGTAGCCAATCAGCTGCAAGATTCCTTCAGGTATTCTGACAGCAAACGGCAGCCACTGTCACAATACAATGGAAACACCGGTGGATTCCTTCATCCACAGTTATTAATATTGAAAGACAGATTTTTTTGTTCAGACCACAGGCTGAGTGAAAAAAATATAACAGGGGAGATGCAGCAGGGAGATGATTGAGAAGTGAGCGAGCGCCCGGTATGTGTTCGCTCACTTCCCGATCTATTGAGCCGACCTGTGACAGTTTCATTGTCACACGTCGGCTCCAACTATGAGGCTGAGTGAATTTTGAGGGGGAAGTGATACATGAGGAGGTAGCTGTGTGGGGATGAATTGTTGAGAACGTGGTTGAGTGGTTAGTTGACATAGTATTGATAGATCGAAAGATGATTGTACAAAGATTGTAGGGTTAAGGTGCCCATACACCTGCCGATTATTGTATGATAATCGCGGATGATCCTGTGATCGTACGATAATCGGCAGGTGTATGGGCAGCGTGCGGCCACTTCTACTGTAAAGTGGCACGACTTTCGTCTTCCGAGCACGCTGGAAAACCTGCCAAAATCATCCGATTTTCGGTGGGTTGGTGGCGTGCTCGGAAGACGAATGCCGCACGGACCGGTGTGCCCTACCAGCGGGGAGGGCTTGCGATGATCGCAAGTACGATCTGCCTGTCCAAGATAGGCAGATCGTACGAAATTTTAATCACTTTACAACCATCGCACAACAAAAGTCGTGCGATGGTTGTAAGGTGTATGGGCAGCTTTAAACTGACATGTATGGTCACCATTTAAGCTCACCACCACACATTACAATCTGATTGTACAATCTCTTTCAGATTTACCAATTACTATGTAGTGCAAGGGCCTGCCTTAATGGATATAAACCGACCTGAACTATCCATCAGATTTGGCAGATCTAAAGTGAATTATACAAAGATTGTAGGGCCAGATTGTAACATGTATTGTGACCCTTGTAGACATAAGGGATGCATTTAAGGAATAGACAACCATTTGTCAACTTACGAGGTACGGGGAATCTCAACTCTGGCCCCTGAGGTCACCAAGGGGCCACAAATAATATGTAATGCTACAGAAGACTGGCAGAAATGACACTTATGAGACAATAGACACTGTGGACACGCTACAAGTACAGTTCAGGAATGAAAACATTACACGAGACTGCTAGAGAACACTGCCATTACAGATCCGTCACAAGTCAAAGCTCCCGCTGCTCGGCCCATTCTTGTGTTTTTATTTTATGCTTTTTCTGACTCAAACACATAAATCTCACACACACACTCATTGAACTTGATGCACCTGTGTCTTTTTTTCAACCATATATCTTCTATGTAACTACTGAATGCTGGGGTCCAAGAGCCACACAACAAGTACCAGAGGGCCGCAGGTTAAGCACGAAGTGGGAATACACCAATCACATAAAAAGAAATCTACTTCTTTCAATAAATCATAACAAGAAAAGCGACTTACTCCTTCTGGTAACATCAGTTGTAAAAGATATCAGTTCTGTTACATGTAGGTTACAAGACGTGCATTATATTTATTATTTTATGTACCATGTGAGCCAACACTATGCAATCTGATTGTACAATCCCATTTAGATCTACCCTAAAGGAGAAGTATTGGGAGAGTAAAATGTAGTTTTCCTAATACTTAGAGCCGGCATGTGACAATGCAGCTGTCATACACCGGCACTATAGATCGAGAACGGAGGGATCACATACCGCAGAACACTCAGTTCACAGCTTCTCCTGCAGAGACTATTCACTGTCATTCACGGCTCCCCGCACGGATTCCCCCCCCCCCCCCTTTCTATTCACCCAACACCAGATTTT
>NW_017308110.1:0-8497 GCF_000935625.1 Nanorana parkeri | reverse complement strand
CCCCCCTTTATTATGCACCGATACCAAGTATTTGGGTGAATACTCATACTCCCCCAAACGCTCCCGATACCCAAACTTCCAGTCAGAGGGAGAATTCCTCTGACCGGCAGTGCCACGAAAGAGCATAGAGCCAGCTTCCCGGCCAATCAGGAAGCCGGCTCCATGCCCCCAGAAGTACCGGTATCGGCGAGTACTGAAAGATAAATATTGGTACTTGTATTCCATACCTAAAGACCGGTATCGGTGCATCCCTAGTTCCTACAGTGCTCACTGGAGGGACAGACATGGGAGGGGGGCGGGCACATCTGGATCTAGAGAGGCGGAGCCAGCTGTGAATCAGGCAGTGGGATGGATCCTGACAATATTGTCAGTATCTTTCCCAGCTGCAGTGTGGTTCTTGTCAGATGCTGACTCTGGATTGTAAGAGGACATTAGTAAATGTAAATGTATTCCTTTGACCCAAAAGCAGACTAAAGCCATATACTATGTAGTACAAGGGCCCACCTGCTAGGATACTATTTCAATGTATTGGGTTTGGCCTCCTATTACATAGTTCTGGTAAATCTAATGGATATTTACAGAACTGTACGGTGGATGGGCAGCTTTAGGGTCACCATACACAGAACTGTACAGTGGATGGGCAGCTTTAGGGTCACCGTACACAGAACTGTACGGTGGATGGGCAGCTTTAGGGTCACCGTACACAGAACTGTACGGTGGATGGGCAGCTTTAGGGTCACCATACACAGAACTGTACGGCAGATGGGCAGCTTTAGGGTCACCATACACATCACAAACTAACAATCAACTTTATAATATGAGGAGACACCTAATCTAGCTGATACATTTGTATCCAAACAGGCAGGCACTTGTACTACATCATTTTTGATAGGGCTAAAGCAGATCGCCCAATCAGATTGAACCGTGTGTGGTGAACATAAGATTTGGATAAGCCAAACCAGCACAACACTACTACTCAGGGTTCACAAAACCAGAACATCCCAACCGAATATATACATGTATATTATATACAAATGTGACAATACTGGGCAACCCTTTGCCCCGCTGATAACACTCTGGCATTCACCTTCCATAAAATAAAAAGGTCACGGTCTAGATCAGCAGTAGGCAACCTTGGCACACCAGCGGTGGTGAAAGTACAAATCCCATCAAGCCTCTGAAAGTCGTGCCTGTGGCTGTCAGAGTCTTGCAATGCCTCATGGGACTTGTAGTTCCACAGCAGCTGGAGCACAGAGGTTGCCTGTCGCTGATCTAGACATACAGAGCCCATTACTCCCAAAGGAGAAGCACAGGCACCGCAGGCTGCAAGGAAACTACATAACCACGGGGTCACCAACCTGTGCCCAGCTTTCATCACACTCACCACAACCAGCCTCAGGGGCTATAGATACATAGGGTGAGTGGCAGATTTAACACAGGGATAAAGATCTTTATTTCAGCCATGTGATCATGAAATCTCAGTGCACTCAGCTGACCAGAACTATCACTTTCTGGAAAATGAAGGCTCCTTATCCCAGAGTGTCAGCTTTGTGCATTCAGCCTATTAATATTCTCTAAATTCCTGGCACATCGTGATCTGCTTTCCTCCCCTGGGGTCTCCCTGCAGAGATGACATGCACTTCCAACAATTTCCAAGAGTCCACACAGCCCCCTCCCCCTCTCACGGGAAAGGGCAGTGCCCCCTCCAGTACTGCTCATCACTGATATACACACAAAGGGAATCAGGGCTCAGGTCACGTGACACTCCCCCCTAGGAATCGTCCTGAAGAAGTGCGATGCTGCCCCCAGAGAGGCTTCTCCAGTCACAGCTTCATAGCATAGGGAAACGTCCATTAACAAACTACACACAGCACACATTAGCAGCGACAGCAGGCCGTGCGAATACCTGGAACTCACCTGAGGGGCGGCGGCAGCTCCTTCTTCCCAACCCCAGCTCCACTTCCCAGGTCTCGCTTACCTGCCTGGGCACAACCTAACCCGACAGCTACCGCTGCTTACAGCCGCCGAGTCACCACCCAACGAAAGTACCGCCCAAACACAGTAAGCGTTTCCAATTGGACAACTGTCCTGCCAATTTTACGACGCGTTCCGCCTACCCCACGCCTCCTCTCTACCTACCGCCTTCCCGAGTAACCATACCTATGCGCCCTGACACCCGCCTGCCTAGCTCTATGATTGGCCCGTCTTGTTGTATCGCGTTACGATTGGCTTGCAATACAGGCTAAGCGCGCAGTGATTGGTGGTAGCTAAAGGCTATCAAAAGTTCGATAAGGGAGGGCATTTCCGCTGTGCTGGGCAGCGTTTGGTTGCGCCGTGGTTTACGATACACCCGCATGAGGGCGGGGAACTAGTTCTCAGACTCTTGGAGCCGTTCACTTGATGTGTGTCTGTGTGGTTGTCGCTTTCGCAATATTTTGTCATGTTCGGTACAGGAAAGGCACGTGATGTCAGGCGTCATGGTAGCCAAAGCCGTTTGTTAACAATCAGATACTATTCTGTCAGAGAATGATTTACCTCCTTTGACCTTAGCGTTCAGGAATGGAGTCTGAGAGAAGGTACGGTTAGAGGGCAGCTAGATATTGCAATACGCTGGTTGTAGTGGGGACCTAAAGTGACACTAAACTCAGGAGATAAATCTTAAAAATGCATTCAATTACCTTTACTATTAACAGAAATGTATCTTATTTGTGTATCACTCGGCTGTAGATCCTAAGCCACCATTCACACTTTTTGGCGGCAGCGTGTTTGTGCCCATTTTTGCATATTTTTACGTGCTTTAGACTTGTGCACATGAAGACGCATCTTAGCTGGCAGATTGGAAGACGTTGCGGTCCATGGACAAACACGTGCCAAAGAAACCGCGCGGAGAAATGTGTCAGCGGTTTTTCAGGCATTTCCATTGAAGTCTATGTGACCAAACGCGCTGCAAACTGCCCCAAAGAAGCTCAGGATGCCTGCATTCAAATCATCTCTGAATTGGTGCTGACACTGTCCTTCCTTCTGGAGGGTGGCTACTTTTGTCCCCATGGTCCCTGTGTGTGTTGTAAAGAAGCCACCAGTCCAAGCTCACTGCCGTGATGGACTACAATCTCATGTTTAGTTTACTAATACCAATTGGGATTATAGTCTATCAAGGGACCAAGCTTGGAGCGGTGACTACTTTACAACACACACAGGGAACATGGGAAAACAAAAGTAGCCACCCTCCAGAAGGAAGGACAGTGTCAACCCAATTCAGAGATGATTGGAGGATCTACAGCCGAGTGACACACAAATATGATACATTTGTGTTCATAGTTAAAGTACTTAAATGGATTTTTAATATTTAACACCTGAGTTCTATCAATTTTATGGACCTCATAAGAATTCTGGACCGTGTCACTTCCGGTGTGTGGTCTCAGCTGTCGTTCTTAACCACTTCAAGACCAGGTGTGTCTTTTCTGCCCGTGCGTGCCCGCTAGGGGGCGCGCGCGAGCAGAAAGAAATTGAGCAGAACCCGCCAATGCAGCAGTGCCGTCCGTCCGTTTTTTTACTACGGGCGGACGGCAAGGGGTTAAGGAAAAATTATTGAAATTTTTGGGGAAATTTTTTTTCCATTTTATGTTAGGAAACAATAATTATTACCCATATTTTTGGTAAAATATAAAAGACGGGGTCACGTCGGGTAAATGGACACCAAACATGTCATGCTTTAAAATTGGGCGCACCTGTGAAATCGCAAAAAACTACCATACCCAAAATTGGCCATAGGCGACGCTTTAAAAGCTTTTACAGCTCATCAGTTTAGTGTTATCAGTGATTGATGGCCCTAAAATTATTGCTCTCACTCCGATGTTCGCGACGATATGTAACATGTGCGGCGTAATGGGCAAAATCGTAGTTTTCGCACGTATGCGCACCCGACGCCTGTTTGCATGCGTGTGTATGTATGGGTGGGGACTTTTAAAAATAAATACATTTAATTCTTTTTTTTTTTTGTAACTTACATTTTTTTTGGGGGGGAAACTTGCAATTTTTCCTACTTTTTTTCCACTTAATTGCTATCACATAGGGGGGTTAGAAAACCCCCTTATGTGATAGCAAAATATGTGACAGGTCCTCTTTATGGAGACATCAGGGGTCTCCAAGACCCCTAATGTCACCTAGGACCCCCTGAAGAAGCTGGTGAAGCAGAGATCTGCTTCATCAGCTTCTCTCCAGCATCTGAAGCTGGAGAGTGACACAAGAATGCGGAAGTGATGTAATATACATCAGTTCCGCATTCTGACAGCGAAGAGGGGACCGGAGGGAGCTCGTGTACCGAGCTCCCTATGCCAGATGCCGTATGCTGGTCCTGGGCTCGCACCGGGCACAGCGGAGCCCGGGACCAGCTTGACAATTCTGTTTTGATCTTTGAGAAGGAATTACTTTACAGAACATTCATCTAGAGAGGTCAGTGATGGTTTGTTCTAAAGAATACCCTCCTTTTAATAAACCTGACAACACAAATTAAATCTCTGTAGCTAAACCAATAACGTTACTTGTCTCTGTTTTCTTGTTTTTCCCCATTCCCAATAGTCCATCCATCCATCCCTGGCTCAGAAACCTGCACCATCATAAAAAATAAAATTGTCAATGTAACCAGCTTCTTTTTCCTTATTCTTTCTGCCAGCCCACCAATAACGTATGCAACAGATGCGCACGTGTGCTGTACAAAATCTGGGGCACTTTTGCCTCCCCCCTTTCCCGAGATCTCATGAAGTTTAAAAGGAGATTTTCTGGGAAGGAACTGATGATGTAGCCTTCCCAAGGAGCTGCTGCGAGGCCATGACTACATCGCCAGTGCCTCTAAATTCCAGGCAGTGGGATATCATGGGATGTAAGTACACAAATCTTTTATAGGTCAGTATGCAGAGCAGTATGCACCTCGGCTTTTTAGTTTTGGGAGGGAGAAATCCCTTTTAAATCACTTTTACTGCCTGTGAAAAGAGAAGTAAAGCCAAACCTTGTTTTGGCTTTACTTCGCTTTTGGGTCACGGGTACATTTTTGCTAATGTACTCCTGTAACCCAAAGTCCATAGACAGCGAGCGTATGCCCACTGACGGTGCACGGCCACACTGCAGATTTATATAGTCGGGATTCACCCCAGCTGTCTAACTAGCAGCTGACTTTGCCTCACTGCGCGGAGCTGAAAGCCACCTGTGCCTGCCCCCTTCCCGGTATGTAGCACCAGCCAGTGCCAGAGAAGCAGAGATGGGAGGGTGGAATCCCTGCAGGGAGAGCTGACCATTTAACAGTCACTCTAGGGCTCAAAGTATTGACGGGAGTATGTTTTTATTTTCCCCATACTTCTCCTTTAAGAATCTATAAATACTTTAATATCTGTGGTCTGGGTACAGGTACCCTTTAGTCGCAGGCATATTAAAAGAGAACCACAATATATCCACACCTTTTTCTTGGTTTTAGTTCTCTTTTGGGTCAGAGGAGGACATTTACTAATATCCTCCTCTGACCCAAATTTAGCATGTAGCGGCCTACTATATGCTGACAATGCAGAGCCACGCTGCAGCCAGTAGTCTAGGTACAGGTACCCTTTATATGCAGGCATATTAAAAGAGAACTATATCCAAACCTTTTTTTAACTTTAGTTCTTTTTTGGGTCACAGGAGGACATTTACTAATATCCTCCTGTGACCCAAACTCAGCATATAGCGGGGTGCTGCCTACTATATGCTGACAGCGGATGCCAGATTGCAGCCAGGAGAAATCCCAACAATATTGTTGGGATACACCCCGCTGCCTGATTGACAGCTGGCTGTGCCTCTAGAGCCAGCTTTTCCCACCCCTTCCATGTCTGTCCCTCCAGTCAGCGCTGGAGAAACAGAAAGAGGGGAGGCGGGAGTCCATGTGGGGAGCGGTGACTGACAGTCATTGCTCTCTGCAGGGAGAAGCTGTGATCACTCAGTTCTCAAGCTATAGAGCTGGCATGTGGCAGTGTCACATGCTGGCTCAAACTATTGGGAAGAGTACATTTTACTCTCCCAATAGTCCTTCAGGTAAATATGACACTCGAAAGGGGAAAGCCTCCAGACAAAAATATCTGAAGTGATTATATTTACTTTCCTTCAGGATCCTTCCTAATGATAATAGCCCAGAATAAACTTAATTCTACTATACCATGCCCTGGTGAAGATGGGCCCTCTGAACTCCCGAAGCGCATTGGCTTCTTATGGTATAAGATTCTAAATAAAATCAAGCCTGGACTTTTCCATTTTGTGTCTGACTCCTTCCCACACACAAGTCTTTAGGCTGATAGCCAGCTCTTTGATATCACACTGGAGAGTTACCTAGGAGGAATGATTCCCTCTAGTTTTTTATTTAAGTGACAGTGAAAATGTTTTTAAGCTTTTTCAAATGCTGATTAAATCACGTTCAATGGATTCTGCTCCTTAAAGTTTAATAGTTAATCTTCCTGCAGAATCAGCTGGTCCTCTGAGCATTGACCCTGATATCCTGTTTTAGAGTTGCTCATTTCCTGTGTAGGGTCTTATGGAGCCATTTTAAGCTGTATACTGTATGTCTCCATAAACACACAGACACAGCAAGACAAGACACTCCCTGCTCCCTGTTCCTCCGTTCTCCATGCTAGTAGATCAGCCTTTCTTACCCAAGGAATAATATTCCCACTGCAATACAAAATCCAGCACCCCACACCTTCATTCTACAGGGACAGGAAGTGAGGGTAAAGCTTACTTCCTGTCCAAGGGGACAAATATAGCAATAACATTACCTCACATAGTTCCCTATTGGTCAGTGAGGTCATCCATTACATTAAAGGGTTATTAAACCCTCAATTTTTTTTTGCATATACTGTATCTACTGCTAGTAAGCAGTAGATATATGCAAAAAGCGCGCTCCAGTCTGAAAATGTGAAAATTCTCGGGCGGCCGCAAAGCATCTTGGAGTGGGCGCATGCGCAGTTCACATTTTCGATCGAGGCGGGAGGAGATACACAAGGTAAGTATATGGACGCGTGCACCCGCATGCAGATACCGTGGGACAGAAAGTGCCAGCAAGCTCAGAGGAGTCAGCGCTGGATCGGAGACCCGCCGCAGCGCTGGAGAGACAGATGAAAAGGACAGGAAAGAAAAAGATCGGATTAAGAGGCATCATTTAAGGTAAGTGCTTTAATTAACATTGGGGGAGGGAAAAAGATTTTTGACTTTAATGTCACTTTAAAGGACCAAAATAAAGGCTTAGGATGTTGAAGGGGCTGGTTGAAGTCCGAACTTGAATTTTAGAGGTAAAGTCAAATTTTGCTTACATCTTCAGTGGCTTAAATCTAAATCTATTGATTGGTTTGCCAAAAGATTTTTCACAAAGAAGAAAAGGTTGAGCTGTGTTAATCTGCAATGATCAACACAAGACACATAAAGAATTTTTCTCTATGTTCCCTGCTCACACCATACATGTGCGATGGTGTGCATTACGTAAAAATGCAGCACAACACACGTCACCGCATGTCAGCTCACTGTAGCATGAATGGTGTTAATGAAATGGGGTTTATCACTTTCAAAAAAGTGTGAGGTGTGTGATGCTTTATAACGATGTACTACACTGCCCTTCACAATGCACACTAGTGCAGCATGTTATACAGAGAATAATGTGTGTGGGCTGGTGTGAACGAGTGCTGAAAGTAACCTTTACTTATTCATTTTTTTTCATGATATGTTCAGTTTCAATTGCTAAGGACAACTATAGGCAAGCTAAGTTCCACTTCTTCAATAAATCATGTGCCGTTACTGTGTTATGCAGCCTGTATTCTACAGAATAAACACATATTCATTTCCTGGTTGCCTCTTCCGTCTGCTGATTTATAGATTAAATTACACTAAGCCCATTTAAGCAGGGACTATCCACACTTCAATTTGAAATGCAAGATACCTAATTTGCATATACCTGCTCATGTGTGAACAGAACCATGCTATTTGTACAAACATTGCAAAATACACATTAAAAAAATCTTTCCAAGATTTGACCAAGTATATATAAGCAGACCGACATTTTTTTTTAACAAAATTAAGATAAAATCAAAAGTAAGCAAAGTAGAAACTTTGCCAGCTAACAATGATTTGTTCCCATGCTATACTTTAAAGACGACACACAGTGTTGGTTATGTTGTCTGTATTTGCTGTGAAGCAACAATATAAATATAAATATCCTGCCAAAAAATATTTTATACCTGAGATGTAATATTTTTCTAGTAATGCCTTTTAATTTTATGGATTGGGCAAAGTGTAAACTAGCAAGTGCAGGACTTTTGGAAAGAGTTGGCAAGTGTTAAAACCCTTGTCAGGTTTAAAGTGTACAGTATCTATACTCAAAACATTTTTTTAGCAATATACAAATTAGGAAAGTAAACGCGAGAGTGAGCTTGGAGCGGTGGCTACTTTATAAAACAATTGATGGAGGTGCCCTCCGCACACCTTTCAGCAG
>NW_017308109.1:282723-283454 GCF_000935625.1 Nanorana parkeri | reverse complement strand
TCTTCGGCCCTTTCCAAATCCTTCCGCTTGTACAAGGGAACACGCCAGGGCTGTCCTCTTTCCCCATTATTATTTAACGTAGCTATAGAACCCCTGTCCCGATCCTTGGCTTCCCCTCACATATTTACTGGCTACCAGTCTGGCCCCTACGACACTAAACTAGCGTTATTTGCAGATGATATTCTGCTACTTCTTTCTGACCCTCTGACCCAAATCTCTAAAATCCTTGATCACATTAAACATTATGGCTCATTCTCTGGTCTTAAAATCAATATCGACAAAAGTGAGATTCTCCCTCTCACTTTGGATAAAACTTTTGTAACGGCCCTTTCCCGCACATACCCAACCCTGTTAATACAGCCACGCTGCATCACATATCTAGGAGTCTCCATTCCCCGTTCTGCCAGGGACTTATATGCAATGAACTACAAACCAATTATATCTAAAATAGTCCAAGAATTGCGTACGTGGAGGGATTTGAGCTAATTTACACAACATCACCTTGCAAATTCATGCAGGGCTTTGCACAACACACCTGCTGGGTGTGTACACACTACAAAGGTGTTTAGATTCCACCCATAGATCATGCTGGGAGGGAACACACTACAGAGGTGTATACATGTTCGTGGTGTGTTTAAAGGTTAGTAAATCAACCCCCATGGCTCATTCTCTGGTTTTAAAATCAATATTGACAAAAGTGAGATTCTCCCTCTCACTTTGGATAAAACTTT
>NW_017308109.1:277767-280862 GCF_000935625.1 Nanorana parkeri | reverse complement strand
GTTTTTTCAATAAAAATCTAACATGCTAAAAAAAAAAAAAAACTGACATCGGATTCCCAATGCAAGTCTATGGGCAGCCATGTGTAAACAGATGGGCATCCGTTTACGCCGGGTTAACCCTGCCACCAGCGGGGTCTGGAAACATTGACAGATCAGAGATCCGTTTTGCCAGACTGGATCATGCCGGATCGAAGGTAATCTTTAACAAACACATGTCCATATACATCCAATTCACCATAGACACATGGGGCCAGTAACTGCAGTTTTTTCATCCATCACAAAATGGAGAATGAAATTGTGTGGACACGGATGTCACAGCGGTGACATATGCTCTGTACTGCAGTAAACAGGAGAGGATCCGTGCCATCAACCCGTGTGAAAGGGGCCTTACAGTAAATGTGGTTTTCGTCCAGGAAACTCTATTCATTCCAAAATTAAACATTAAAATCAAACTAAATTTCAATTGATATTCATCAAGTTTCTGATGGCAATATCAGGTGGTAAAGAAAGTTTTTTTTCGTACGAACGTTCATTTGGAAATCTACTAGTACATGCCCAGCTTTGGTATAAGCCTTTTGCAATCCTCTGTACATCAGCACACATACTGAGAGAGGGAGGGCAGCTCTGGTAGGCCAATTAGTGTGCTACATACAAATATGCAGACAAGGAACATGCTTGCAGGAAAAAAGCAGAGAGCAGGATTGTATCATCCGTCATCTGCTGTGTATTTGTTGTCTTATAGACTTATAGATTAGGGGCAGGGAGGTGATCAAGCTATATTGTTTAACTGTAACAGAGAAAATGCAGGTCACCAACCTGTCTCTGCTGTCTGATAGGGCTGTGCATATTTCAGAGCTAACTGGACAATAATACAAATTCTTTGATCGCTAGAACAGTTCCTTCATATTTATTTATACTCTGCTTCTAGCTCTTTGCCTGGCGTTCAGCTTTAGGCTAGAACTGTTGATGTGCGGTACAGAATAATGAGACATCCAATATAAGAGCTTGTGTGGGGTTTCATCTTATGAATGTGATAAACAAGGTTCACTTACGAATGAAAACCATCTTGTTCATTCTTCAATTACATCTGCCATGGTAACCGTGATGTGTGCGTGTGTGTGTGGCTTCAGCAAGCACTGGTGTATATTTTGATTAATAAACTTGTTACAGAAGCAGCATAGCAATACATTTGGCTATCTGTACAAGAAGGCTATAGATAAGTCTGCAGGATTGAAAACATCCCCAATTATTCTGCTTTGCATCTCTCTGTAAGCAGACTGGGTTGAGCTGGAGGCGGTTTTGTTTCTGACAGCGCATTACTGAGCTGCCCAGCCAGTTTGTCAGAGTACATACGCTCCTAACCACACACTGAAAGCCATTTCTTTCTACTCACAGGCACAGGTTTTCCCTGCAGAATTCCTTCGCAAGAAGAAAAAAAACACACATATACACACACACAGTGTGGTGTTCCAGTTCTTCAAAAAGCATTCTGCATGTCCTTCCTTCCAATCAATAAATAATTTGCTCAGAGACATCTTGGAAGCAATGAGCCAAGATATTTTCTTGTATTTCTTTCGAAGCTGGGTATTTTTGTGCCGCTTCCTTGAGAACGCCTAGACGTAAGAATGTAGACGTAAGAATGTAGATCAATAGTCAAATAGCCAAAGCAGAATGGAAACGTGAACTAAATTAGGTCTGACTGAGCCCTGAAGAAGCAACAGAAAGATTGACAGTGATGCGTAAGTGGCTCTGGGATTTGTGCTAAGTATGGGCTCTGTGGAAGGAAGCTGAAATCAAAGCATCAGAGCATAATAAAAATCCATGATAGATTGCGTGGCTTGGCATCTAAACATACACCACAGCGTTGAAGAGGGGACGGTGAAAGCCAGGGCAGGTGCACATATTATCAGGGGCTGAACAAGAATACGATAACTTCATTTTTGTCTTAGCCTCATTTTGATCTCTGTCGCCTGTGCATGAAGCAAGTGCCTTTAAGGGAACCTTAAAATAACAGCTCTGCCAGGGAGATCTGATGAATGTAACAGGTGCAGAGATTATTTCCAGGCCATGTGTGTGCGTCTGTGTGTAACAGCAAGAGGGGGAGAGAGAAAGCAGAAAGGGGGAGAGCACACTGATGTCCCTGCTGCGTTTCTCTCTAGCCTGTGAAACTTACAGCAGATTGCCTTTCAGCGACCTAATTTCTAAAGAAAAAGACCAGGAAGATCGGAGAAGGGAAGAAGAAGAGGGTGTCAACTAAAAGGGCTATTTTAATTCAATTCTCGCTGCTGAAGGAAGAAGCTTCACTATCCAAATGATGTGGCCTAATTTTTTCGTGCAAGAGGAGGAGCAGCGCTTTTCTGGAAGGGGTAGAGGACAGCGTGGAAAAGGCTTGACTGATGCACAAGAGGGCAAGATCAAGCTGGCCTTTTTTGTGGCCCTGATAGGGGTGACACTTTCTGTGCTGGCCGTCGGGACAGAGTTCTGGGTGGAGGTGAACACATATAAGCAGAACAACAGCATGACCTGTGAGGCAGCCCATTTTGGGCTATGGAAGTTCTGCTACAAAAAACTGTGGATTGGAGATGTGGATGTATACCGAGCCACCTGTGGCCCCGCGGAGCTGCCTGGAGGTATAGTGCTTCTGTTTTATGTTGTGCTTGTAGTGCTGGCACTGAACACAACTTGCTCTAGGGCATAGCAAAGTTCAGAACGGAGTGCACCGTACCTACAGTAGATACATAGAGCTGCAGGGACAGTCACATCAAGGCTTTATGCTAACGTTTGCTCCCTAATGAATGGTTTGCTATTTTCTAGGTTATATATAGAAAATTATTTCATTCTAGCATTAGTGTCCATCTTGATGTCCAGCAGGAACGTGCAACATCTCAAATGCCTGAGGCCAACATGACATGCGGAAGTAATTGTGTTAAAGGTGATTGCCGGGGGAAAATAATGAATTAAGCTACAGATTTCAATGTTAGCTATTGGTCATTAAAATGCAGGCTTTCATCTTGGGTTTATTTGCCATATATCATGTCTAATTAAGATTTTTAAAGTGTTTTAAATTGTCTGTTTTATATTAATTGAGCAAACCA
>NW_017308109.1:271035-277733 GCF_000935625.1 Nanorana parkeri | reverse complement strand
GATTAAGTTCCTTACTTAGGGTGTATCTATTTTAGGGTCATTGTAGGGTTAATAGCACAGTTTATTTTCAAATCTTTAAACAAAGGTCAGAATTATCTGTACAATGTCCTTCTTGGAGACATTTGCATAATGTTAAGTTAGTAACACATAGTTACATAGTATTTGAGGTTGAATAAAGACATTAGTCCATCAAGTCCAACCTATTAGGGCTAGAATGGGCTAGTCATGTCTAAAGTTATTTTGAATGCAATTTTCAGTTTGGAATACTCACTTTTTGGCAGAAAGTAAGACTGGCATAAATAGTTTATCAGGATTTTAAAATGATTTTGAAATTTCAACAGAATTGTAAGGCAAATAGTCAAAAGTCAAATAGTTTGCGTGTATATTGCCAAAGTTTTATGCTACAGAAGTTTCTAAAGTAGAAACATTTAAACTGCTTGTGTAATAACTGATAAGATCAGTGAGGTGCCTGTACGCTTAGCAGATTTTGTTGGTTATTGTGAGTTTAAAGTAGTTTGAACATTGACAATTGATTGGTTGTTCTGTTTTAGTGACTATATCTACATCTCCTTGACGTAGCTTTTTTTTAACAAAAACAAACCCTGAACATTGCTGTGATGTATTTTGTTCTAAATGCATCAGCTGAACACATACAGTATGTACCCTGATGAAAAAAAATATTCTGTAAAGTTTTGTAATGAAAGTCTTTGTTAAATAACTTTGTAGCCATATGAGTGCATTTGCAACAGTACAGTTAAGTACTGTCCATACATTTTTTATTTGCACTAACCGTTAATTTTTCTGGAAAAGCTTTCAGGGTTCTGCACTTCTTGGACTTAGAAAAAGGAAACGGACCCCTCAAAGCTTGTCCCAAAAAATTACTTGTTAGTGTAGATAAAAAAACAATATCGTGGACAATACTCAATTGTGTTCTTAAGAAACTTGAAATAAATAGAACATCAACTTTACCTTGTGCTGCTCCATTAACAAAAAATAGTCATTTTACAAGCCATATGATATAACAAAACTGCCCACCTCTAATTTACAACTAAGAAATTGCAAATGTTCTACTATAGTAAATGCAATTAAAGTGACACTAAACTCGGGAGTTAAATCTTAAAAATACATTCAAGTACCATAACTAGTACCATAACTATTAAAGGAGAACTATGAGGTGAATGCTTTTCCCTCACCTCATAGTTCTAGTCGACCTGTGACAATGAGACTGTCACAGGTCGGCTCAGTAGATCGGGAGGTGAGCAAACACATGCCGGTGTTCGCTCACTTCTCGATCCTGTCACGGCTCTCTGCCGTGACAGGGGAGTGGATGGATTCCCCCCTCCCCGCTCCGATCCACCAGCGCTGACTGGCGGAACGGACGGGGGAGGGGGCAGGTACAGCTGGCTCTGCCTCTAGATAGGCAGAGCCAGCTGTCACTCACGCAGCTGGGCGGATCTCGACATCGATGTCGGGATCCGCTCTGGCTGCGGCGTCTCAGTATACCGCGAGCTATACTGAGCTTAGGGTGACGGGAGGACGCTAGTTTGTGTCCTCCCGTTACCCCAAGGAGAACTATGGGGAAAAGCCCTGACCCCATAGTTCTCCTTTAACAAAAATGTATTTTATTTGTGCATCACTAGGCTGTAGATCCTCAAATCATCTCTGAATTGGTGCTGACACTGTCCTTCCTTCTGGAGGGTGGCTACTTTTGTTCCCCATTGTCCCTGTCAGGGCCGGATTTCCCACAAGGCCACCGAGGCCCGGCCTCAGGGCAGCAGGGAGTAGAGGGGCAGCAGGGGTGTGGAATACCTATATCCCGATGCCTGGGATATGTTTTATTCTACATTTAGCCCTGCTTTGGGCAAGCAGGGCTAAATGTAGAGCGGGGAAGCCGCCGCTCATTTTCTACAAGTGATCTCGGCGCTGTCGCCAAGATCACTTGAATGCAGCCAGCAGGTCTGTCCCTCCCGCCACAGCCGGAAAGGCAGGGGAGGGAGGGTGCATTGAGGAACCTGGCCTTGGGGCAGCAGAGATGGTAAATCTGTCCCTGGTCCCTGTGTGTGTTGTGAAGTAGCCACCACTCCAAGCTCACTCCCGTGATAAGATTTTAACTTCAATACACATTAGCTAATTAAATGTGAGATTGTAGTCCATCACGGGCATGAGCTTGGAGGAGTGGCTACTTTACAACACACACAGAGAACATGGGGAACAAAAGTAGGCACTCTCCACAAGGAAGGACAGTGTCAGCACAAATTCAGAGATGATTTGAGGATCTGTCGTGGGACCAGGGGTGCCCTCTTAACTGGGGTCCGGCGGGTGTTAAGGAGATCGTATCTCCCTTCCTGGGGTGAATTGGTGCCCGGCGGCAGGCCTCAGATGTGCACATGAGTGCATGCATGACATGCGTGCATGACGTGCGCATGTGGCACTGCCGTGGCTACTTAGTCGCTTCGGGTGCTGGTCATTGCCGGGGAGGGCCTTGCGAGCACTTCTTCTCTCCCAGCCATCCCATTCGCAGGGACCTGTGGCTTCCTGGTTGCCCAGACAACGGGGGCAGCGTCGCTGGCCCCTGCTGGGCTTAAATCCCAGCCAGAGCCAAGACTTTTTGCTGAGTTATTCTGCCATTCCCAAACCAGCTACGACGCCTCATTTTCCTGTTTCCTGTCTCCCTTCCCTGCTATTTGGATCTCCTGGATATGGACTCTTGGCTTCCCTCACCGTTTATGACACTCGCTGCCTGCCTCGACCCGGACTGTATTCTGACAATGCATTTTGCATCATCCTATCTTGTACCTCAGCCTGGACTCTGCTTCTGGTTTTGTTCCCTGCTATTGGGGTCCAAACCAGCTAACAGGGGGACTTTGCTCCTTCCCTAACAGGATCTGAAGCTGAGTGATATACAAATAAGATACATTTTAGTTAATATTTAAGGTACTTGAATGCATTTTCAAGATTTAACTCCTGAGTTCAGTGTCATGTTAATTGCTTAGACTTAGGGGTAAGGCCCAAATGAGGCCTCATTTGGGTAAGGTCCAAATGAGGCCCAAACATCGCTCTGTGTACTGTGTGAATAAGGGAAACTCATTTAACAGTTTACATCATTATAGATAAGTTAAGAGAGTTTGCACAAAATTTGCATTGCATGGAAGAATATAAGGTTTAAATAAAGACCTACTTAATGTGCAAGTTGACCTGATGATAGATGCTAACAGTGCTCCAAGTTTTGCCTTTAATGAATACATCAAGATTTGCAACTTCTTTTTACATGACAATCATTTGGGTCACTAGTGATGGAAAGCACTTCTTGCAGAAATGTACTGTAATGTGTTACTCATAGACTGCCTTGGGCTACCACTTTGAAGTATTTCATATAATGAGACAGTAAACTTCAGATAGTTAAAACAGACTTTTTTTAGGGGAATTATAGTTTATTTAGTTGTTAGACACTGAGGCATAGAAACACACAGTCAAGACATGATTTGTTGAATCTTAAATTAATCTATGGTTCAAAACTAGGGCAGCACAGATACTTTTCGAGTACCAGTGCCGATACTTGGCATTTTCATGAGAACTACCAGGGTTGCAGCGGTTGCAGCTGGGACCTGGCTCTGGCGCTCCACCATTGTCCTGAAATCATTAGTCTGTATTGTTTTAGAAAAACTGTCACATGACTATAAACAAAAATGTGTCAGTACTCGTACTTGTAAGTACTCGGCAAGTACCAGTACTCGTATTCGCAAAACTGGTATCTGTGCATCCCTTTATTTATATTTATAAAAACTAAATTGTACATTAAAACAGAGATGTACAAATCCCGGGAGCTCCGTGTGCTCCTTACAAATGACAGCAGCCTCCTAATTTTTAAATTTTTCTCTAGTCTAGTCTTGGAGCTCAAAAGTATCGGTCCATGTACTCGTACCTGTACCGAGTACTGTACTTGGTATCTGTGCAACCCTATTCAAAACTCTATTATGAGCGCCTCTATCGATAAGGATACCAATTTGTTTTTTTCCACCTCATATATGTTGCTGTGGGACAGGTTCCTGTGGCATAGTTGTGGCTGAAAGTACAAGGATTAACTATAAAGCAAGCTCGACACGTTTCAAATGTCACCAAGTTTTTAAATGTGCTGAGTAGAGTACCTTCACTATGATGGCTCTAGCAGCCAGAGAGGCACGCAGACATGTATGAATAGTTGTACAATGTCTGTATTGCTAGCTCTTCCCTGAGCTCTAGGAGCGTAAAGCTGGCCATGCACTGTATTTTTTCGTTCAATCTGCGGGCTAAACGAAAAAAATATAGCAGATTCCTCCAACCGCGCTGAACAGCGTGGATGGATAAATCTTGCACTGGGCACACTGCCATTGTCAGAATACTCGAACCGTGACAGCACTGTTCACCTAAAAAATTTCTGACCGCTTCCTTACATTTTTTTATCAAATGTTGCCAGATGGAAGGGTGCTGTAAGGGCCATTCAATGAACGCATCTCTTAATGACAAATGATAAAATTCATGGCCAGTTTATACATGAAAATCAAAGAATGGCCTTTTTTTAAATCAAACTATCTGAAGTGATAACCATCTGTATTTCCCAGTAGTAACCAAGAAGATTCAATCATTCCCTTGAAACTGACAGTTGACAAATTCAAGTTTGAATCAGATTGACTGAACAGACAGTTCTCATTTAGAACACTAAAATTGATCAAGTGCTTTGTAACTCATCAACAAAACATCTGCGAAATGTCCATGTTCACACTGTGATAGGTAAAGCTAATCTTTCTGTTCAAAAAGTTTTACAAGCCAGCACCAGTGAAGAAAATAATCTCGCCCAGTTGCCTACATGTGCCTGGAGCTCCAAACATAGGACACTTTCATATGCAAATGAAGACTTTTCTTAATAAAGACAATGACTGGCCCATCCCTCTTGTGCTTAGCTGCTGGTTACCGAGGCCACTCACCACACTTCATAATCAATAGGTTAGGAAGAGAAGAAGAATCAATATGCACATCAGAAGTACCTGGATTTTGATGGTCCCCAAAAAGTGAAATATACACTGGCGTATATGTACAGGCACCTCAGAGTGCCCACTTGTCATCACTTATACTGGTCTACATAATGTCTTGAATGGACAACTGTATATAAACCCAAACAATGTCTCTTATTGAACTGCTTGAAGGCGTAGATGTACAGTTTTTAAGAGGAGTTGAAATAATAGGCTTGACTGAAGAGGTGACTTTTCAGGAATCGCCTAAAGGCAGGCAGATTGGAGATAGCCAGATATGTTGTGGTAGGGAGTTCTAGAGGATGGGAGAAGCTCTGGAGAAGTCCGGTAGGTGAGCACAAGAGGAGATGATGATGGAGCTAGAGAGCAGAGAGCAGAGAGCAGAGAGCAGGAGGTCTTAGGTGGAGCAGAGAGGACGGTTTGGCACACTTTTTACATTTTAACATTGGTAATAAAAATTGTGTATTAAAGGCAGTTAATTAAAAGGGATTATGAATTCTACTTTTACATTTTATAATATCAAATGTGTCTAAAATACATATATTTGTATGCAAAAAAAAATCTAGAATACCTTTTGTTCAGTTGAATCCTTTATGGCCAGGATTCAGACTCTAAAGCCATGTATTAACATGACAAGGGTATTGTGTATGTCCTGGGGTCACCTGGCCAACCAACACCAGGGTTAACTGACACCACACCAGGGCTTTTTTGTAACCATAGAAGTAATTTTATTTGATACAAAGCCAAAGGACCTCCTTGTAATTAAATAACAGAATAACTGTAACTGGGATAATGGTTCAAGAAGGTCATCTTACAAGAAACCAACTAGTATCTGCACACTAGACTTCCAGCCACATGCTACCACCTCAGGGACTTTACAATCACAACTGCAGAAACCAAATGATTCCTTACATGACCACAGGGAAGCCCTACCTGAATCAGCTCTCCAATCTCAATTAAACATTAAAGGCCCATTCACACTAGCCCGTCTGCTAAAACGTTGTGTTTTAGTGGACAGGCTAGTGCCTTATGGAAGTTCCAGCAGTGTGCGTTGTGCGGCAGTGTGTTGTTGCATTTCACTGTTTTTTTTTAACTTTATGTAGAGTGTACAATCTGTACACTCGATCCAGGTCCCAGCACAGTAGCGCAGTGCACTGCGCTGCCCTGCTGCAATTTGCATGGAAAAAATATACAAATAAACAGCAATAAAACAGGCTGTCAAGAGAACCTGATTACCAGTTTTTTCCTGTCTTACTTTATTGGCATATGCATATATGCATACAGAATGATTATGTACAGGGCCGATTCTTGGCTGGGTACAGACATTTGAAAAAAGGCTCATTTTGATATGTAGAGAATTACAAGTTCGATATCTTGCTTTCTCTCTCACCCAAAAATAATACTACCACAAGAGCAATGGATGCAATTATATCAAGGACTGCAATAAGGATGAAAGCAAGCCGCTATATTTTCACTTATAGACAGTGCTGCCATCAGGGGGGTACGGCCGATACTCACCTAAGGGGCCCGGGCAGCCTGGGGCGCCCGTCCGGGACCCTTACATGAGTATCGGCCACTGGGCTCCAACATTGCCAATCCAGCGGCATTGGTGCAGCCTGGGGCCCCATCGGCGCCGCTACTCGATTGACTGGCTCAGTGTGGCGATGGTGCGAGGGGGGCGTAGGTGGGAAG
>NW_017308109.1:246139-270535 GCF_000935625.1 Nanorana parkeri | reverse complement strand
GGGGGGTGCAGTGCGGGGGGCCTGGTCTAAAGCCGTATAAGGCGGGGGGCCCCAAAATTTCTGATGGCTGCCCTGCTTATAGAGCATCAAGGACTAATTGCATGTGCCTGTCCTTGGTTAAGCTCTAAGTGGGCTAATGGATGTAGCAGTTCCTGTTGTACAGAGAAGTCTTACTGTAAGTATAGTGTGAGTTCACATCATTACTTTACTCACAATGATGTGATCACTATACTCACAATGATATGATCTAACATCCAGAAAACATTGACAAATACAGTTAATGTTAATATATTTGGTAAAATGCAAAACTGGCATCTCCATTAGAATGCTGTGCTTTCCAGGGAAGCATCTAATGTATGTTGGCAACTTTTGAATATCTTTAACTATTAGGCAATAATGACCCTAATCCAAAAGAAAAATAATTTAAATATGAATCAACATGAGAAACTGGACTGTTGTGAAGGGCCAAACCAATAGGGCCTATTGGTTCGGCCTTTCACAGCAGTCCCCGTTTCTCATATAATTAATGTATGGTCAGGGATTTACTCTCTCTGCTGCCCCATGGCCAGGCTCCTCAATGCGCCCCCCTACCTGCCAACCCCCCATGGAGAATGGCAGACCTGCAGGCTGCATACAAGTGATCTCGGCGAAATGTACAAAACAAGCGGTGGCTTCCCCCAAAGCAGGGCTAAATGTAGAAAACAACTTCTCGCCCGGCACCCGGAACTGCATGTCCCATGCGTCGAGAGATAAGAATTCCACACCCCTGCTGCCCCTCTACACCCTGCTGCCCCAAGGCCGGGCCTTGGTTGGCCTTGTCGGAATTCCGGGCCTGCGTATGGTACCACGCAACACGCCTTCCATGCATTATAGTGCAGAAGGTACGTTGCATTGCCATTCATTTGGATGGCACCCCAAACACACCTCCCAGCCACAATGTAATTGACTGCATTGCAACGCGTAGTACTGCAATACCGTACAGTGCTGGTGAAAAAAGCAGTGCATGCAATACAACACACCTGCCGCACTGTAACGCGTAGTAGGTTCGTTGCGTGTACCATGCATTAATCGCACGGCACAGGTGTGAACATACTAAATATGTGCCACATACCTTCTTTTTCCCCACACATAGAAGCCAGAAGTGGAGGGCAGGAGAGGGTGGAGGAGGACAGGGGCAGGAAGACTTTGTCACTGGTTGTTGTTACTAACTAACAACTAATTACTGTAGAGAGGAGGACCCCTGATGTCATTGGTTGCTAGGACTGCCCAGTGGTTCTAACAACCAATGAATGCAGAGGAGAACCCGTGGTACTAGAACACCAGCGGAATGGAGAGGAATGCTGTCCAGACACAGACCGATTGCTGACCTCTGTTGGGCTATGGCTTGCAGTGGATGCACCAGCCTTGCATCCACTGCCAGCCAGCCAGAAAATGAGCAAAGGTTGGCAATCAGTCCGTGTGCGAGCCACAGGCTGGACTGCCACAGACTAAGGGCCCGATATGGCCCGCGGGCCATAGAATACCAATGTCTGCCTTACAGGATACTAATTGTTCTTCCTTTTCTGAAGAAACTTAAATAAATTTTATGAAACAGCTGTATGTATTTTGGCCAGTGGCATCTTTATATGACGGCTATCTAGGTGTTATACAGTATACAGTAAGATTCAAAGTCTCTGTTAACTAGGTTTGTACAACATTTAAGGAGGCCTTCTATCTTTCTAGTACCAGTTCTCATTCAGTTGAATTTGGGAAAATTAAATTATTCCCTCCGATCTGGCCCCTCCCCCATACTTAATTTTCAGCGAGCGCTCCCTCTCTTCTGCTGGCGTAGGTGTACTATTTGTACCCCGTACTGCTGTTTAGCACAGCCCTGTGCTCTGGATTTTAAATTTCACTCACAAATGGCAAGCACTCATTGGTCAGCATGGCCACCTGACTGTGCTGACCAATGAGAAGAGCTTCTGACCGCGCTGACCAAGAGCTTCTTGCTAAGCTTCTTGCTGAGTGTTCATGTATCTGCCCCCCTCCTGTAGTTTTCTGCAGGTAGCATGTAGTGGCTGTGTACAGCAGAGCGATGTTACTGCTACATTCACAAGGTAATATCTGGGTTTTTAAAGACATTTGATGCCCACAAAGCCCACTATATCTTTTGTGAAAATAAAGAAATATATTAATAAAAAAATGTTTGTGCCTGGAGTTTAAGTATGTACATAATTTGTATTTATTTTTTCAGGGATAAGTGCACTCTAGCAAATTAGAATAAAAGGGGGGCGAGTATCCCCTATGCCCTCCTCTTTAAATGTATAAACCCAAGCACCAATCTCAGATCACATTGTTAAAGGATCCTACACAGGGATGGATGTTTTTTTGTTCCGCATGGAAGCGTTGGCATACAATGGTTTATGGCCATAGAGAAAAATGATCAGCCCATGCTACTAGCCATTATGCACTATGGCAAGGAGTCAATGCATACACTGTACTGAACAGCTCCCAGGATAGTAAAATGTCTCCCAGCCCCATATAGCCCAAAAGCCAATGGTTAGATCAGTGTTTTGGGTGTACAATGAGGATAAGGAAGGCACTGTTGCTTGTTTCACTAAAATATGGTAATCCTTTAAAATGAGATATCTATGTATTTAACCACCTGCTGTCCAGCCGTTTTAATTAAACGGCCGGAGAGCGGCTTCTTGAATGCGTGTGGGCGTTTTTAAACATCCCATCCCGCCCTGCTCGTGCCCACCGCTAGGAAATCGCCTTTGAATGTAAACAGCCAGCGATGGCTGTTTACATACAAGCGTTCAGGCATCTGTAGAGACGCTCGATCGCTTGTAATATGCGTGCAGGTGTGCGCCCCCTCCGTCGCAGCCGCCGCTGGTGACCCCGAGCTCCGCTGTTCCCGCCGTGAGCCTGGGACCAGCACAGCAGCTCTGCGGCCGGAGATCAAACGGAGACCAGTACACAATCTCCGTTTGATCTCCTCCTCCTCGTCGGAATTCAGGAAGTATTGTATATTACATCACTTCCGCATTCCTCTGTCACTCTCCGGTACAGAAACCGGAGAGAAGCTGGTGAAGCAGGTCTCTGCTTCAACAGCTTCTCTGGGGGTCCCTAGGTGACATTAGGGGTCTGAAAGACCCCTGGTGTCTCCATAAAGAGGACCTGTCACTGCAAATTGGCTATCACATAGGGAGCTTTTTTGCCTCTATGTGATAGCAATAAAGTTAAGTTAAAAAAAAAAGGTTTACAAAAATTAAAGTTATAAAAAAAATTCACATATCAAAGCAATAAAAAAAATGTTAAAAAAATGTAAGTCCCCCGCCCCCACATGCACACGCAAACATGCGGCGAGTCCGCCTACGTGCGAAAACGAAGATTACATCCATTGTGCTGCACATGTTACATATCGCCGTGAACGTCGGAGTGAGAGCAATAATTCTAGGGTCATCAATCACTGATAACACTAAACTGATGAGCGGTAAAAGCTTTTAAAACGTCGGCTATGGTCAATTTTGGGTACGGTAGTTTTTTTGCGATTTAGCGGGTGCGCGCAATTTTAAAGCTTGACATGTTTGGTGTCTATTTGCCTGACGTGCCCCCGTCTTTTATATTTTACCAAAAAATTGGGTAATAATAAATGTTTTATAATATAATGTAGGAAGAAAAAAAACATTTCAACATTTTCGGTACTTTTTTCATTATATAGTTTTAAAAAAACCAGCACACAACCTATTACTATAGTCCTGTTTTTTCTCAGGCCTTTATACGAATAACAGTTGCCTTATGAATGAAAAGATATCTCAGAAATGTGCTAACTAATTGTAGTTAACATGTAGCTGACAACTTATTTCCTCAGAAGGAACTTTAGTGTCAAGGGTATTACTGGAGCTTTGTTAAACAGGTCTTGGATGGAAGCACCTAAGCTGAGTGCTTCTTTGGAATTTATTCTTAGAATTAATATTTATAAAAGGAATACAAAGCATTAAGGTTCAGCTGCTAAGTAAGATATTCTATTTACTTTTTAGTAAATGCCAAGGGAATTCAAGTTGGCACCATTCATGGAAAGGCACATTCTTATAAAAAACACACACTGCTGCACCTATACCCTTACATTATACACCTTAATCAATAATTAATTCCAAATAGCCACAAAACGTGATCGACCAGCCGGTTTATGATCTTGCAGACAGTACCATATCTTTCAGCTTTTAACAAGCATACGGACTAGGGATGTTCAGATGTCAAGTACCGTACTCGGTACAAGTACATGTACAGATACTTTTCCAGCTCCAAGACTAGACTGGATAATTTTTTATAAATGTATATTAGGGATGCACTGATACCATTTTTTCAAGTACAAGTACTGATACTTGACCAAGTATTCAAGTACTCATACATTTTTGTTTCTTGTCATGTGACAGTTTTTCTAAAACAATACAGACGAATGATTTCACGACAGTGGTGGAGTGCCAGAGCTAAGTCCCAGTTGCAACCCTGGTAGTTCTCGTGAAATTGCCAAGTATCGGCACTGGTATCTGAACATCCCTAATAAGGACACTATTTTGCTACAAAATACAAAGGAACCAAAATACACTGATGTAATTCATTAACGTTAATTTATTAATTTAAAAAAGGCCCCACCGCAGTGGGCTGTGGTGTTCAGGAGCTTCCAACACCACACCGTTTGGGTATTTAGGTAGTTGAGACTTCCTATACATCTACCTGTTTTTATTATTAATTTAAAGTTATTGCACAAGATGAATGCACTTTTTACCTTTGTATATTCTACATCTATGGATACTATGTCTTCAATTAAGAATTCTTTGCATGATACACAAAATTCCACACTTGCATTTCACACTTGAGAAAATACCACTACTACAAATGCATTTTAGAAAAGTCCCAATGCTAACTTATGGCCTGCTTTTTACCCCTCGACTCTCATCCTAGTTATTGAAAAAAATTGCACAATGCATCTGAAATAAATTGGTGAATATCCTACCTAATTGAAAAAAAGTGCATATATATCGGATACATAGCCATCAGGGTAGATTTTCTTTTTTAAACTCTTCCTATTTCTAGTCAAGAAAAATCAAATTAGTTAATCATTTTTGGTGTTGTAAATTGTATGTCCTTCAGATTTTGGGTTCTCTTTGGAAATGCAGCATTTGAGCTTTTTACCTTGTGAAAGGTTCACTCTGGAAGGATGATATTTTAAATGATTCAGTGTTGGTATGTGCATTTTCCATGGCTTAGTTACTTTATATAAATAGTAACATTAGTAAGTATATTTTAACTGAAGCATGTTTAGTTTACAAAGAAATGTCAAACACGCTAACTTTTAGGAAGCTCTACAAGTAAAGATTATCAGTCTTGTTTATAGCCCAACGGAAGTCACAGAAATATATATCTAGTTAACAATACATTGTACTAAAAACTAGGGATTGTCACAGACACAGAGTCCTCAATCGGTTTTTCTGCAGCCCCTGTTATGAATAAATATGAAGCCTCTATACTGAGTTCTCCTGTCTATTCATAAACTGAGGAGATAGTATCAGTTACTATGTCCACAATCATGAATGAACAGGAAGTGATGTAGAGCACTTGCTTTTCATTCATAACTGAGGATACAGTAAGCTTACTATGGCCTCAGTTATTTACAAACACTCAGCTATCAGTAGAGAAATAGTCTGGCATCACTGCCCAGTGCAGCAACCAGTGTAACCTAACAGACCTGTTCAGACATTCCCCCTGTCCTCCTCAGCAGTAATAGTTGGTATAAGGACATTTGTAATTAGGGGTATGGTTGTTATTTATCTCTGTCAATAGAGCTCTGGAGTGGAAGAGAAGCAATCAGATTTATACTATAAAAAAAGAGTAATTTTCAGGCATATTAAGAGTGTGTTTTAAGCACAAAATCAGCAAAAAGAATCATAACATGAAGGGATACAAGACTTAGGGGTCTATTCACAAAGCTGCCGAGGGCAGCCGAGTGAAAGACTGATCTGAAGTGAATTGAGCCGAACAATGTTCGGCTATTCACTTCAGGCTGGTACGGCTAATTTCATCCGTACATCGGCTGAAATCAGCCGTACATCGGCTTGCTTTGTGTGGCTTCGGGTCGGCCGAACATGCTCAGCATGTTTGGCCTACCCGATAAAGATGTGAAACTTCAATAAGGTTTTACTATAGATATGCAAAAGGTAAATATTATGTACAGTGTGCTACAATCTACAGAAACCAAATAGTATGTAGACTTGTCAAAGTGTGAAATCTTATTGGTTACTACACATGTAACCCCGCAAAAAATTTGTTTAATTTTAGATTGATTCTGATTTTTATTTCTTTTTCGTTTTTCGGATTCTGGATCCGAAATTCCATCCGGTTCGTTAGTCAGAATTTTCGTTTCGGAAGGATCCAAACGTTAATTTTTGATCTATTCGGGTGGGGTTCTTTAATTTTAAAGTGGCTTAATTATTTTTTTGTTTTTTTGTTTGGTCATTTTAGTTCTGACACCATGTGCTCTCCTTCTGCTGTTATCAACTCTCTCTACTCCACAACAGGAAGACACCTGACCGTGCCTGTAATTAAACCCCCAACAGCCAAAAAAAACACATGATTGGCCAGAGAACAGTCACATGTCCAATTTAGTTTCATTTGGAATGAAATTCGGATAGATCTAAATTTTTGTTAAACATACATTTGGATTTGTGTGCATTCGAACTCATTCAAATTCAGAAATTCTGATGCATCTGAATTTAACAAAAGGCGTACGAATATCCATTAAAAAGGAAAGAAAATGTACATTTCTATTGGTTACCATAGGTTGCTGAACTGTTAAATATGCTTGCATAGGCCTAAAATGTATGAGAACCAGAATGTTTATTTATTATAAGTATTCCCTTTGTGTCATGTAAAATAATTCTGAAAATACCTTATTTCATTTTACAATAGGAAATAAGCATAGTGCAGTATTACCTATTCAAAGTTATTTTCCTGACTGTCCAATCTAAATAAAAGAAAGTGGAAACATTGTTTACATCTGTAGGTAACTTAGCACAGCTCATTTGTAAACTACTCATGCAGAGACACTTCAAAGGATATATAAGACTGGATCACAGGTATAAATTGTCCCTTAAGTTCATTCTTTGGGGACAACATTGTAGTTGTTGTTTTATGCTCAAAAACCATCTCTCTTTTAGTTCTGGTGTATAAATCTGTATAAATATTGGCTGGTGTTTTACTTCCAGCAGGGGTTATAAAAGACCTAAGCAGGTGGCTGAACAAGCATTATCTGACCACCTCCTTCACAGCTACTCTGTGCATGAGTGCCAAGGTCTACTCATTTCTTCATAATGGCCGTGCAGTCCTGCAGAGCACAGCCATCCCCTAAAAATGAATAGGGCTGTGGCACGCATGTGCAGTGTAAAGATAAGCTTGATGAAGGTCTTCTTTGCAAAGGCTGTGAAGAGGTGAAGTTGACCTTTTAAAGCAACTCTGTGGAACTGAAAAAAATCACCCAAAGTGATGATAGTGAGATCTAATAAACCTCAAACAATGTAGAGATAATGGCAGAATAGTAGAGAACACCATGCCACCCTAATTGTCCACAACATTTGCAAGTCAGTAACAAAAATGGTCACAAATAAATCTCTGTCTATGCTAGGCACTCATGTGAGGTGACATATTTGACAAACCACATTCCAACTTAGAGGGAACACAGAGCATCATAAAGATTACTTAGACAGGGTCTTAAAAGGACGTCTGATGAAGCCCAAGTCATAAACACTGTGGTGTGCAGCCTAAGGAATACATATCTGTAAGACTGCGATACTAACCTAGAGGTGCGCTCTCATACATTGCAAACTCATAACTTCATTCTCCAGAATTAATTTTCCAGAACTCCTATGGTAATGAAATTACCTTCCTAAATAGTGGATACTCTGTGTAAAAGATACTACTCAGTTAGACACCAAGCACACCTATATTACAAAATCCAAAAGACTAATAAGACACATTAGACCCTCTAGGATAAATATACATATGATCATATTTGGTATATAACAAATAGTAAATTTATTCTGCTAAATAATATGCTGTTTTACAGAGTGTGAAACCTTGTCATATGAAAATATAGATCTACCCAGGATAGTTTGCAATAAGAGTCTGTCTGCTTGGCATAATCAAATACCCCAGCACACCTACAACTCACCCCTTGGACGCTTTGGTTGGGTGAAGTTAGCTCTGTGACACTTTCTCCAGAGACAAATAAAGATAGCTGCATTAGCAGCTTTGAACTCCTGCTTTACTATCCAACCTAAGGATACTCATGGTCACTGTCTGATGGCCAGTAACTCTTGCCAACATCAGATTGGATTTACTCTGCAAGTGATCTACCCTGTGTACTGAACCAAAGACCAGGCAGACTCCACTTAGTATTTTTACTTTTAAAACCCTTTCTCTCCAAATGATCTAACTAGAAATTAAACAACTTTGCCTTTCCAAAAGAAGCTACCGTAGTGTAAACCCTGTTATATTCCTGTCAGGAGGTAGCACAAAGTGATGCAGACTTTTTTTTTTTTAAAGCTCAGAATTACAACAGCGGATGCTGTGAATGGTGCATTTTTTCTGTTATAACATATGGTGGTGGCTACCACGTGTGTGTGTAAAGGGTTACCTTACCCAGTGGCAATCCCTGTGTCTGCTGGTGCTTATATTGTTGCCCCGTGATCAGGAAAATGTTTGTGCAGGGTGAGGCTGAATGTGTAATCAACATGGCCTGCCTCTGAATGATTACAGAATGCATTTCTGGCATAACGACCAGCAACAGGAATCATAGCCCACAGCAGGGAACCAGGCATCTAGAAAACCTGGAAATGTGTTGTATGTGAACATGAGGCCATAGCTCATGAAGAAAGTGAAGTACGGATTTGCAACCCACCAGAGAGGTAAGTTTTAGGAGTCTTTAATTGCAGGCAACTTCGACACTCAGCAGAGTTTACATTTCCCCGAGGACTTTTTACAGGCATTCAGTGGTGCAGGTAACATGAAAGATAAGTATTTGTTAACTTATTTTGCAGACATTGCATTATCTATATTCTATAGTATGACAGGGTGGCTTTAATATGTTTGTAATTGTAGAAATCTGTTGATTTATCAATGTAATTTTATTGCAGTGCTGTCCAGTAGTTCTGGTGTCTGGTTTGATTATGATGAGGAGGTTATATACTTAGAGTTTGACTATTCTATTCTGAACTTTGCTATAATTAAACAACATGCTGTTTAAGGAGGTTTAGTGCATTACTTATAGATGTATTGTTTTCTCCTGTACAACCACTGGGTGGTTACAGGATACATTTGGTAGGCCAGTTTGTTGTTTTTGTGATCGCTCATCTCCTCTCTGACACGGACTAGTTTAGGGAGTTTGTTAAAATTGTACTAATAAGGAATGTTGGTGGGTATGTGACCTGTATGTATATAACCAAATAGCAGGGACCTGCCTCTTACTCAATGAAAATCAACATAAATCAACTAATATGCAGGTTGGAAGCAACTTTCACAGTTTCAGCGCTGGCAGATCGGAGCGGGGAGAGGGGAATCCAGCCCCTCCCCGTGACAGGATCGAGAGGTGAGTGAACGCCGGTATGTGTTCGCTCACCTCCCGATCTACTGAGCCGACCTGTGACAGCCTCATTGTCACAGGTCGGCTAGAACTATGAGGTGAGTGGAAATCACTCATCTCATAGTTCTCCTTTAATAGTCAAGACTTGTCAACTTGTTACTGTTACTGCATTTGCGTTACAATATGTTGACAGTTGTAGATGCAAATAGTGCTTAGATACATTTTTAATCAGAGCTAGAAGAGTAAGGCAGTGTGTGGCAGTAACAAACTGTAAAACACGTGTTAACACATGACACTCTGGGCAGTGAGTTGCAATGTAATTTGTTTAGACTGGTACCCCAACACACAAGTACAGTAAGTGCCAATAAATCCACACTGCAGCGTACCACAATGTACATGCCATGCATTGTTGTAAGTGGCAGTACCCAGGGTGAAGATGCCAAACTGCAACCCCCTATGCCCCCCCCCTTCCCTTCGATGCACCCTTAATTATCTTGCGCAGCTGGATCCCACTCCACAGCTACCACTATGTTGGTCTCTGTGTGATTGCATAGCTCCAGGTCTGCCAAACAGGTTTTATGTAGACCTGGAAGTGCAGAGACTTTGTGGAAGCTTGCTGCTGTGTGTCCCCTGCTGGCGTGCTTGTGCTAATTGCAAATAGTGCCCGACCAGCCAGAGGCAAAATGAAAGCCAGGGACAGTATACCTGGAAATTCCTAGAAGTTTGAAGTCTAATAAAAAAGGTGTTTCTTTTTTTTTGCCTTGCCTTTCATTGGCAGCCAATTCCCAAACAGATCATATCATATCTGTGTTAACACAAACTGCGAAAGGTACTGCGACAAAAAAGCCATAGTGTGGTTTAAAGATGATACAGGTAGAATACAATCATCTAATAAAGATTTCCTGAATTACTATTACCAGGTCATTTTACTAACATTGTTATTTTGTGTATTAAAACTTTTTGATGGGCACTACCATTTTGCAGGATTCTGAATATTCAGGCCTTGCAATAAATAATCAGATACAATTATATACTTCACATATTGATGTAAAGATTACAAAAAAAATCTCCTTAAAGTGCAGCCATGAATAAATACTAAGTTCTCTAGTGTCAGGGTCACATACAGTATATTTCTGGAGGGTGTACAAGGACATCACCAGTAGTACCTTAACGTATTCAAACGAAAATCTATGAACTTTGCAAAGAAGAATTAAAGGTGGGAAGGAGACTTAATATTCCTCCTTATAATTTGAATCCACTGATGCCCAATTTTAATCTATAGCATATGGCAACTTTTGTAGGCTCTTTTAAGCCTTGCACATGCACTGCTTTGTCACTCTGCATCATTTCTTGTTTAATCAGCAGCAGTTATGCATTGCATAGTCCTATTCCACAGATCAGATTATCGTTCATACTAGGGATGCACCGATACCAATACTAGTATCGGTGCCGGTGCCAAGTATTTGGGCGAGTACTCGTACTCACCCAAATGCCCCGATGCCTACCCCGATACTTCCGGTATAAGGAAGTCGGGCAGCGAGTCATTACATGCTGCCCGGCTTCCTGATTGGTCGGGAAGCTAGCCAATCAGGAAGCCAGGCGCCGTGTAATGACACGACACCCGGCTTTCTGATTGGCCGGGAATCCGGTTTCATGCTCCTCTGCCACCTGGTGACAAGAAGCATGGGGGCGGCTTCCCTGCTAATCGTGAGGCCGGGTGGCAAGTCTTTACACGCCGCCTGGCTTCCTTAATGGGACTTCCAGTATCGGTATTCGGTATTGGCGAGTACCAGAGAAAAATATCGGTACTCGATACCGAAATACCGGTATCGGTGCATCCCGTGACACCCAGTTATTCATTGACCAGGCATGTTCGGCTGACCGAAGGTAGCCAATGTACGGCTGATTGTAGCCAATGTACAGCTGAAATCATCCGTACAAGACTGAAGTGAACAGCGTTCTCCTCACTTCACTTCGGCTTGGTATTCATTCGGCTGCCTTCGGCAGCTTTGAGAATAACCCCCAAAGAGTTTAGGACAAAGACAGGCACAGAGTTTAGGACAAAGATCAAACCAGACGGGCAAGCCAAGCATCAAATCCAAGTTGGTCAAACTGGGGAACTGGTAAAAATTGAGAGACATGAGATGTAATCAGAAACAAATGAAGATCAGGGCAAGTGGAGATCACTTGTAAGTCAGGGCAAATTCTAAAGCCAATCACAAAGATGTGGATAAGTATAATGCACCTACAGATGAAAAAAAGCATCACCTATGCATTAAGCAACTAAAGCAGGCACGCACTTCAAAGGCATCAAGTTACTTAAATAGCAGGTTCAGCCAATCTGTGTACTTGCTGATGTTTCAAAATAACTCTGCACACACTATAGGTATGGCACATGAGTGAAGATGTAGTACTCATGAAGAGACCTAAAGTATCATGCACCAGACCAGTATGTCATCCATGTAGGGAAAAGAAGTCTTGATGGGTCCTGTCAGCACACCATTTAGTCAAGGTCATGCAGATCTCTCATCACATGTCATTCTTGGTGAAAGAGGTGCACCTCTATTGCAGACCATAGAAACATGTTTAAAAATACATTAATATATAGAGGTTCTTCAAAAGGCAATGGGTTCAGATTTGTGAGGGTTAAAATGAAGTCACATATCATGTTAATATAAATATGGAACCTTTCCTGTGGAAAACAAAATAAAATGTGTGTGTGCATGTGTTGTATGTTAGTAAGTGCATTTGCAAAATATAAGGGAAATACAGATAAACATGTTACATATTCCAGCAGTTGGATCATTCTCTAAAGTCTGCACATCCAAAGTCTATGGCAAAAGGTACTCAGCAAATTTTCTTTTTCTTGGTGGCAGTGTAAATTCTAGTTGTACTATTATACTACAAGTTGTAAAAACTACCAGAAGTCCAGGAAGAAAAATAGAATATGTGGAAGATATTTTGCTAACCAAGACTACCCAAATAATAAATTACAAATGGCATGAAGTGTGTATCTTTGCTTTTACTCTTGCTGGCAAAATTAAATACTGTATTAATTAAAAAAACTCTATGAATTAAGAGAATGTTTTTGGCAGAACTAGTGCATAAGGGCTTGTTCACACTGAATGCAGGGCGTTCCAGAGTAGTAGCTGCTGGAACGCACCACAATCCCTCACAAAACCTCCCACTGGGTTCAGGGGCGGGAGGGGGGTGTGGCAGTGCATTGATTTCAATGGCACCGCTTCCACACACCCCCACGCCCGCAGTGCGATTGGATGCGTTGCATAACTTTGCCTACGTTCCGTTCCACTGCAAATGCAAAAAATGCTGCTTGCTCTATTACAGGGGGTAAAAGGAGCCTAAGCATAAAGCTGATATGATTTTCCCCTTCCTCTAAGGCAAAGAATAGTTGCTTTTGTTAATCCCAGGCTTCAGCCTATAATGCAAAACCTAAGCCAAACCAGTTTCACCCTGGGTCCCTAAATCCCCAAACCTGCAGACAAGTCTTCTTTGGCATGAAGAATTGCTCACTCTTTTTAAAATGGGGGGATGTCTGTTAACCTTGGAGTTACACTCTCAACCCCTTCCTTGCTTCATGTCTTCCAACCTTCCAGTCCCTTCCGGTCCCTCAGACTTGCAGATCTCCATTGAGCCCTTGCTGGTCTTCTAGAACAGGGAGTTATCACTCCAGTTCCAGTTTTGGAAAAGTTTCAAGGATTTCCCCTCAACATCTTCACAGTTCCGAAAGCAAAAGAGGTTCTATCAGGAATGTCTCCAGGTAAAAGCAACGGGTGCTCTGGTGGCTTCATGGGTTCAATGCAACCTGATCAACTTTATTCTTTACATACCTTATTTTTCTTTTCCTCCCCCTTCCTCTCAAAGTGGTCATTTTCACCTAGGGCAGATTAATCCATTTCCCTTTACTTCCTGGAACTCTGGCACATGTGACAATGCACATCATCTCAGCGTAACAATGCCATTCCCTGAGATCTTAACTAATGAATGGAAGATGATTTCATATTAGCATGCAGAGTTGCATTTCAATGTGATTTTCTTGTGAAAAGAGGTGAAGATCCACTTTAAATACTATTAAGGGTCAGATCTCAGTGCTTTTGATCTTATTCCAAAGACAGTCACTCACTCTGTGATTAAAACTTTTTGTATAAGGTGTTTCTCATGTGGCTCCCTTTGTGCTTTCAGCAGTGTCACTGTGGGATTTTAATTTTTTTTTTCTGGCTTTAAAAAACACATTTTGAACCTGCCATCCTTGACAGGTTCAAAATGTGGTGTTTAAAGCCACAAAAAAATTCCCCTTTCCACACTCACTCACAAGGTTGTGTACCTTGTTGCCATTACCTCTGCAAGGAGTGTGTCTGAACTGGTGGCTTTGTCCTCTAAAGAACCTTTACTGGTCTTACACAAGGTGATGAGCCTAAGCTCATCAGTCCTTCAAAAGCTGGTTTAGCCTTTCACCCTAACTTGAGCATTGTGCCCCAGTCCCTTATCCAACCCCAATACCTCTGGAGATTTCCCTTTATTGTCTGGATGTAGTTTGAGCTGTACATGTCTACCTCACAGCCACTGCCTCCATTGAAAAGACTGACTCTCTTTGGCATTCCTGGTGGTCCCCGTAAAGGAGAACCAGCTTCTTGTTTCAACATTTCTCAGTGGCTCAGACAATTCATTATTCAAGCTTATGGTTTTAAGGATAGGGCTCCATCCTTTCCTGTGTCCCTCAATAAACAAAAAAAAATACAGGGTTTTTGTATTCACTGCAAAATTATTTTCTTCAATTTCTTTGAGAGACGCAGGTCCCACCCATCCGTGTTTATGGTCTTACTTTTGACACTGCTTTATTACAAAGCTGAGGCATGCTGGATGTGGGAAGGGTTATACCAGTCTGGTCACTGCTTTTGTTGTTTGCCAATGTCCGCATTCTCCTATAGGCAGCAGTATAACCCAAGAGCAGTGTAAGTTATATGCAAATCTCAGCTTTTTGGAAGAAGTTGAACTAGGCCCCATCATTCTATCCCCCTTAACCCAGCAAGCCTCCCTATTAGTCATATATACCTAGGCCAAGATCAGCTTTTGCAGGAATAATTTAGGATCTATAGGAAACTGGCTTTGGATCTGCTAAGATTATTTTATGTAAAAGTTGGATCTGTTCTGTTATATAAAAAAAAAAATGTATAATCTCCCACTCTCTTGTATATACTTGTCCTACAGTTGGTTAATGATAGCTTTGCAGATTTCTGAGATGATAAGACTATGTGCTTGTGTGTGATCCCAATAGAAAAGGTTTGTCTTCAAATGACCACCCTGTGACCATGTATTGTGGATACGCTATGATCCTTTGTTCAGTTCTTATTTCCTACTGCATAAAATGTTCCTGTTTTTGTATGACAATTCACCAGTACTTATTAGGATGTTGCAACAGACATCATTCATCTAAAGGTGGTTCTGATAATCAGTTACCTAAATTGCTATCTTTGAGTTACATCAGCAGTTCCCTAAGTAGCTTTAACAATACTCTCCCCTCCTTAATACCATGAAGCTGCAGCAGTGCAGCAACAGAAGTTATGTTCTTTGGTGTAATGAAAAGTAGTCTTCTTGGAGCAAACAAACACGGAAATGTCTTCAAAGGGACTTGTCATCTGGGAGATGAGGGAAATTCTCTGCAGGTACTGAAAAGTGCCTCTACATACCCACAGCAATCTTCAAAACCATCCTGGTAAATGTTAGGCTGTTCTCACAGGAAAAGCTCTGATATTTCTGAGTATTGCCAAAGCTTGCTGGTAAGCCCCATGCCAGCATTTTCCTATTGCTTCACTACTATAATGGGGAGTCACATCTGAGGTGTGAATGTCAGGAACTAGTGCTGGAGGCATTGTGATTCACGGACGTAGAGTGCAATTCCAGTTTCCACCGGCGGGGGTCTCAGCAGAATTCAGCAGTCCCAAGAATTATTCTTCACCTGATGCTGGCTGCTGGGAGGGTATTTAGCTCCTCCGCAGGAGTAATGCTGTCCATGCGGCCTGTCCGAATGCTGATCTCCCACCACACTCATGCTGCAGCTGTATTGCCATCCAGACAACCTGACAGAGGCTCCACTCAATTACATCACTAAGTCCCTGGTGAGCTGTGCATGTGACGCACCCGTATGAGTTACATAGAAAGTCTTTTGCACCCTTAAAGACTCTTTGGACAAAATGCATCAGAGTTGGGGCTTGGTGACATAACTGAGCCTCTACTATGTGTTTGGATGGCAACACAGCAGGAGTTTGGTGGGAGATCAGCCAGCATAAGGAACAGAATGTTGAGCCATGTGTTTTAATTTTGCTGTATTACATAGTGCTAGTATGTACTATACACTGAGTGGCCCGATTAATAATACCACCCCATCAGTACTTCGTTGGGCCACAAGATAACTCCACGAGATGACTTCGTTGGGCCCCCTCATGACTCCACGAGATGTTGAAAGGTGATGTGAGGAATCTGACACTGTTTGCAATGACATCCCTAGGCAGTGTAGCAGGAAGGTAAGAAGGTTTGGGAAGGCGATGTGCTCTGTCCACCACCAATTCAAAGCTATGTAATGAGGGAAAGAGGCTGCTGAGCATGCCCTGAACATAGCTTCTCAGATCTGTCGAGGATACTGTTTCGGGTACCCCTCTGATCTTGACATTATTTCGACGGGCTCGATCTTCTATATCCGCCATTTTATCTTTGAGGCGGGGGATCTCCTCTGCCGTAGTCTTATGGGCATCCACAAGCTCATTATGCGCTTCTGCGTAGTCGCCCATTTTGTTTTCCATGAAATCCACCCTGTCTCCAAAATCATTAATTTCCTCAGTAAATTTGTTAATGAGGGATGTAAAGTCCTCATGTAGTGAATTACGGAGGGACAGGAGCATATCTTTTAAGTTAGTGTCCATAACTGGCTGGTTAGATGTGGGGTATGCATCCAGTAATGTATTGTGATCATCAGGTATGTCAGCTATGTCGTCATTAGTGGAAGGAGAGTCACCGCTTACCTCCCTTTCTCTGGAGTTTGGGGTAGCCCTCTTTGATTTATGTTTCTCTGGGCTGCCCTGATTAGATGATCCAGCACTGCCTGAGTTGTCATCCAGGGCTGTAGTAGATGTCGTAGGCTGTTTTCCGTTCCCGCTCTTTTGGGCTGAGGAGGACAGTGTTGCTGCACGGGACGGGATGGCAGCATGTTTCTGCCGGCCCTGAGGCGCCGCTGTCCTGAAGAAATCCGTCAGTTTCCGCGGTCCGCCTTTGTGCTTTCTTTTGTTCATCTTCTTCTCAGATGGTTAAGGAAGATGTGAAGACGAAAATCAAGTGCTGACGTTCCCTAGTGCCGTGTCACTATGTCCTGCTGCAGATACGGAGCCGGAGCACTTCTCCTATGCGGCCATCTTCCACCTCAGTCGGCCACGCCCCTCCCTCTTGAACATTTAACTAATTCTGCTGTTTTGCTGATACTCGCTCCATGGCTCAGAGCGCCAACAATCATCCCACGTTCAAAGACTGTTAAATCGTGTTGTTTACCCATATCTTCAGAAAAAAATCACTTCTACTGTCGTGGTAAACAACCTGCTTCCCTATTTATAATGGTCTGGCCCTCTAGCAACTTCAGCGCGAAATTATAGCTAATTATACCTAATTTGCCTACAAACGTACAAACTGGCCACTCAGTGTAAATATGTAAGTGTATCTGGATTTTATTGGATTTATTAAACTTTTGTCAAGTCTTTTGCTTCTTTTTCTATGGCACTTTTGAGAGATTAATGATGGATATTCAACAAGTTTTAAGAGCTCATTGAGAGTGTAGCTACAGATTACCACAAAAAGTTTTGTATTTGCAAGCACTCTTTGCCTTTCTATAATTAGGGAGAGTAATTAAACAGAGTGATTATCCAAATTTATGTGGAGGTTAACTGCACAATCACAAGTGTATTTAAGAAAACACTGAATGGGCTGTTTGTTTCACTGTACAATACTTTTTATTAAAAAAATGTGAGTAAATATATGTATGTTATATTTGATATATAATGGCATACATATAAGGGGTTTTAAAGTGGTGCATAATATATTTTATGCACAAAAAAGGTAAAAAAGGGAGCACTATGTTTTTTTCTGATATGTGATTGGCCTAGTACAGTATACACAGTGTATTATTTTGCACTATTCATGGAGTTCACACAGCAGGCTCCCTTATAGAGAAAGCCTGTTTTCAAGGAGTAAATGGGCTGCCTTCTTTCCTTATAACCCCCTGCAGAGTTACAAGTGAAAGAATAATGATATAATGCTAGGACATGGTCTTTAGGGGAAAGGGGGGGGGGTGTAGGGTTACATTTGGCTAATGCCAGGACATATCCTTTTAATGAGATTCCAGCTTGACAAATCAGGGCCATTTTTTGCCATTGAAGAACAAATATTGGTCGGTGTTGGTGAATGTCACCTGATCTGATTGGTGTGCAAATATGTTTTGTAAATGCAATGACTACTTAACCTGTAGATGTGCAGCCAATGTCCTAGGGATATGAAGCACTCCAGACATGTAGTTGTCTGTGATGCTGTTCCTCACAATAAATTTGTGAGACGCGGTTACATGTCTTCTTATCCCTTAATCTGATTTTGACACCGCACCATCCAATGTTATTACTTTGAGCACCCACCTATTATTTGAGGTTCTAGTACCATCAGTGATGCAGCTTCATATATAGAATGAATCCAGCCAATGTCCTATTTGCTGCTTTATACACATGCCCCCTTCTTTTCTTAAATGTATTTATGCAGGATATTTTAATACAATTGTTGGATAAAACCATGGATTTTTCTGGAGATCTATAGAAGAGGAAATTTACATTGAAAGAGGTATGCGGGGGGGGGTTATTACTTTCAAGCTACACACTGCTCACTGCTACTGATATTTTCATGAATTTCTTATCCTAATATAGCAGACAGAGCTAACGGAGCAATAGGGCCACACAGGAAAATTACATAAATGTCTTCAATAGCAATTTTGTTTGCAAGTATTGTTGCTTTTACACAGTTCTATACTGTATATTATGTATATTACACTTTATATTATAAGAAGTTAATTCTGACAGTGTAGCTTTTTTGGGTTTAGAGGTTGTTTTATAGCACTGTAGCATTACAGTTTTATAGTAAGTCTGGTCTCTGTTTGTTTTATTGGCTATGAATTCTTTAATGACATTTTACGTACCGGTATATATGTTCCTGGTGCATCTTTAAAACTAGGGATTATGTGTTTATGAACTACCCATATTTGGCTTGTGCAAGATAAAGTGGGTTCTTGCTATAGTGGTTTGTGACTGAATTAAAGCTTGTCACATATACAAGCAGTGTGATCATGGTAAAGGCACAGTTACTATTATTCGATCATGTAATTGTTAACAATGTTTGCTTACTATGTGGCCTACTGTGAACTGTTACAAATATGATGGTATACAAATATAGTGAAGTCAAAAAGAGCATTACAGAATTGCTGGATGGAGAGTAAAATGTGCAAAACTGACTTAGCCAGACACTTCACAAAGGGGAATGTCACTTCCACAACGAATTGGGACAAGAGACAGTGTGTGTCAGCCACAGCTTTACACAGGCTTGGGTGAAACCAAGATACAAACCAAACCATTTAACTTCTGCAACTAAGCCTAAATAATATTTTTCCTTCACTGAGTGAGCACCTAGGTAAAGAAAACCTGCACTACTGTCTAAGGGAGGCTTTGAGGGCCACACAATAAATGCCAAAGGGTTGCAGGTGCCCCCTGGGCCAAAGGTAGGGGCACCGGGGCCATATAGAAACAAGATACTTGTGCACACCAAACTAGCAGACATTTATTTTATTTTGCTTGACTATACCTTCTGGTCTCCAGATTTGCTAGAAATTTTAGTTAGAAGGCGGAAACTTCTGCCATACATTCGTAAGGCTGCTTTTTTTTGGGGGGGGGGGTTTTTTTTGTTAGATTTTTTTTTTTTGCTTTTTTTTTGTTTTCTTGGGAAATGCTTAAACAGCTGGGCTAAATTCACATGAGCACCCTAGATGAGACAGAGTAGTTGGCCTTACCCAAAGCAACTTTCTAGTCCTATATATAACTAGAAGATGACAGTATCCTATCTCTTAATCTGTTTGACAAGCAATAAAGATGAAACCCAAGATACGAGTTCCACTGAAGGAACTGCCTTGTTAATCTGTTTGCAGAGATCCATCCAGTAAAAGGAGAGACTTATTAAGACATTGTAGGAGTGTAACCAGTAAACACAAATGTGATCTAGGTAGTACTTATCATGTGATAGCAAACAACACCAAGCCTTTTTCCGCAGTATATGACAAAGGAATGGCACAAGAGTTTAAAAACATTACTCTCTTTTTAACAAGAAAAAAAAATGTATATACTTCTTTAACTCATCACTATGGCGCTGATAATTTTTCCACAGCAAGTTACAGAGAACATTGATCTATTAGCTCCTAGCCCCCACAGAAGCTAACAATTTGATGTTCCTAACATATTATTCTGGTATCTTTTCTATCTACACTATGGACTAAGATAGGCATTTGAAGCCATTATACTGTATAGTGCTTGTTATACGATAGCTCTGTAGGGGGAATGTTAGTTCAATGGCTATGCAGGGCATAGAGATTTCAAAAATGTTCTCCATATAAAAAATTGTATCTGCACATAAATTTACCAGGATCGCACATTTTAAACACACATGATTCGCTACTAACCTGTGGCAGTGTTGAACCAGAAGCTCATTCCCAGTAGTTGAATGCATGTGGACAATGGGTATAAGCAAAATTGAGCGTTTTCATGTACCAGAAATTGCAGCATAAACCATAAGATTTCAGTTAAATTTCACCATTTTTGTGAAATGCATTGGAGTCAGCAGGAAAGACAACCTTGGGTTGCATCTAAACCCAAAAGCTAAAATGTAAAATATTGCAGCCTGCCAGCCCTTTTTTTTCCAGTCTTTCTTTGTTTTATTTTCACTTGGTAATCTTATAAATAACATCCTGCCCCTTTATGGTTACACTCACTCCTCCTCTTTATCACTGGAGGTAGTCACGATTTCCACCACCACCAGGCTGGACTTTAAATATGTCTACCTTTGTTAATCGCCAATACTTAAGGGATGATGGCTAATAGTCAAAATTAATGGCAATGGGGGATATTATCAACACTGGAGTAGACAAAATCTGGAGCAGCTATGCATGGCAGCCAATCAGCTTCTCTCTTCAGTTTGTTCCGTTAAGGTTTGAAAATGAAAGAGAGAGGCTGACTGGTTGCCATGCACAGCTGCTTCAAATTTTGTTTGCTCCAGTTTTGATGAATTCCCTTCATTGTATTTATGCTTCCTGGTCAGCTAACAGGAAGTGACATGGAAACTGCATTTTTGGTCTCTTCTGTACTTGCTAAAAATGTAGCCAAAAGAGCCCTGGGCTGTGTGGGAAAGTGTGGGGTGGCTCCATACAGTAGGTAGTGACATGGTTGGGAAATAAGACTCTCCTGTCATTGTACTTTAAAAAATAAAGTAAAGCAATCTACTAATAATATTAGCGATGTACCGCTGCATGTACAACTTTAACAGATTTATTAGTTCATAATAAATATGTGATTCTGACAAGCAGGGAGAGGAATATAGAAGGCAGGAATAGTGAGTACAGCTGCATGGGCAGCGACAGAGGAGCAGAGAACTCTTCTGTCATTGGTGTAGGATTGAGCTAGGAAAAAAGTAAAGCTGTCTACTGATCTATTCAATTAACACAATCACAATCAATCAATTAAAAAAACAAACATATGCAATCTGACCAGCATGAATAGAGCTTGGGTGGGTAGAGGAGGTATAACCCCCACCAGCACCTGATCTAATCTTCGCCTGCAAATCAGCTATTTTGGCCTAGATTGTTCACTTCTCCTCCCTTTTCCAAACTCTTCACCCTTTTGTGAATAACCCTGATAGTGTTTCTATACATATTTTATTTGTCTTGGCCAATACTTAAAAAATACAATTTAAAAACCCTTTTCTTTTAGTCAGGTAAATAGGAAATATTGCATATTAATATTTTCCATTCATTCCAGCAGGTGGCACAGTAGGTTCTTTTTGTTACATTTTAAAAGCCCTCAGGTTGTTTCTTGCATGAAAACAGTCTGTTGTTTGCACAGCACAATGATTCATTAGCAATGGTTCATCCCTTTTGGCTCATTCATTATTGAATTAAAGTGGAACTCCAGCAATTTGAGTTCTTTAACGCTTCAATCAGACAAATTGTACTTGAAATTGTACTTGAAATAATACAGCTCTGCTGTGCTCCTGTTTTATTTAGTAAATAGCTCTGTATAAATCATTTTGTAATGTATTAAATGTTATCACCATAATAGTCGATCATACTGCATTGGAAGAATCAAGAAAGCATTCTCATTGGCTGATGAGACAAAACAGCTTTTACTTTTTTCAAATGCCAGTCTTAATTTAGGTAGACATGTGTTGTATTGAACTTGTTGGTGTCAAACAATAAAAGTGTCAGCCTTGAGCCCCCCTTCAGGTCTTATTCTTACTGTCCTGATTTCACCCAGATCTTCACTGTGCGACCTGCATGGAGCCACACATCAGCCCCTTCAAAAGTGTCATGACTGGTCGCTGTTTCTGAATTCACACACCGTAACCTCCATTTATTCCCATATAAAGAAAATCCATCCATCTTTCATCCAAACTGTGGACAGCTCTCTCATAGTAATGATGGGAGATTGTGGCAAGCATGTATGGAAGAAGAGTCCAACCAGGAGACTTTTGAAGTGGGACTGCGTGGTGCATAGTGGGTCCCACAGCAAAAATTTGAAGGAGTGGTGGTGGGTAATTATAAGATTTTGTGAGGTTGATAAAGGGGAGGGTGGACATCCTTTTATTATTTCAGAAAATGCATAAACTCACAGAGATTATTTCTGACCCAACTACAGCCATTATGCACTATAAGCATCATCAAATGGTGTATATTTACATTAGATGCATCCTTGAGGTTTACATACGTTACACAGAATCGTAGTACAGCAGGACAGTGCTTTGTGGTGCTGCTCCACCATTTGCGATCCCAGTACTACATTGCTAGGGTACCATTTATTTTTGCTTTGACTTGAAGACCTGAGTAAGAGAGGAAATGTGTCTGGCCAGAACTGTTAGATAATAGAATGTACTTTGCATCCAGGTGAATCACTACATTAGAGCCTATTGGTGCAGTGCTATTTAGACACACTGTCGTAACAGAAGAGTAGAGGTAAAACATACATGTTATACGTATATACTGTATATATAATAAATGTATACTATGTACTGTACGCATCCATTGAATTATCCATCAAATTATACTTTGTTCTTATGTCATATAAACAAACACTAAATTGAGGTTCTTACAATGTTTATCTAACTAAATATTAATTTATGTGACTTCGGTTGGACTTGGAAAAATTGTGGTGAAGGCTCTTTTTTGCATTGATAATATATGGAGGATAGTAATGAGCAGGGCTTAAAATTTCCACTCGCCTGCTCGCATTTTGCGAGTAAAAGTAAGGTGAGGGCGAGTGGAAATTTGGGTCTCCAAGTACCTGTCCGCGGCCCAACTCCGGCCCGCGAGCCGGTATGAGTATGGTGGGCAAGCAGTTGTTAAGAGTTATGAAGTCTCAGTTTGGTATTATTATTATACAGGATTTATATAGCGCTAACAGTTTGCGCAGCGCTTTACAATATAAGGAAGACATTACAGTTACAATACAAGATGGTAAGGAGGGCCCTGCCCCTGAGGGCTTACAGTCTGAAAGAGGAGGGGGAAATGATACATAAGGAGGGAGCTGTGTGGGCATGAATTATTTAAGAATGTGAAGGTTCAGTGGTTAGGTCGGGGTGGGATAGGCTTCCCTGAAGAGATGTGTCTTTAGGGAACGCCTAAAGGCAGTCAAGGTGGGAGATAGACGGACAGGTTGGGGTAAAGAGTTCCAGAGGATGGGAGAGACTCTAGAGAAGTCCTGGAGGCGAGTATGGGAGGAGTGGACAAGGGAGCTGGAAAGCAGGAGGTCAATGGATGAGCGGAGGGGACGGTTAGGGTAATACTTTGAGACAAGGGGGTTGATTCACTAAGCCTATCAACACGCCCCTGAACACGCCATGCAAAAACACACCGACTGTGTGCGCACATATATGCTTGGCGCGGAAGCGTATGCAGAAGCGTAATTCATGGCGTGTTTATGTGCAGATGCTTCATAAATATCACAAACGCGCGCGCATGGCGTATTAGATTTCCAAGGATTCAATGGGGATGTGCAACAACTATGAGCATACTTCACCTGAGGGAAGCCCAGTGGCTCAGGGGTTAGAGCTACTGCCCCACAACAAGGAGTCCATGGTTCAAATCCTGCCTCAAGTAAGTTGCATATATCCACTTACATATCCACCCAAAAATCAGAACTGCTGAATCTACACACAAAAAAACATACTACATAGTACATATATGCCTACACTACAAATCGAAATGTGTACATTACTTATATGCTGCTGTGACTGGGTTCAGAATGGAACATATTCACATGCATAATATATTGCGCGTAGATATTCGCACCCTGCGCTGAGACTCTTGCGCGTTTATTTCGCTCATATCCAGGCATGTACATGATAATACATCGAAAACATTTAATTTTGACAGTCTGCATAAGAACCCCCAAAAATGCATGAGCTCCCCCCCCCCCAATCCATACCAG
>NW_017308109.1:238157-245935 GCF_000935625.1 Nanorana parkeri | reverse complement strand
CACTCACTCTTTTCCATGTTCACTCTAAAACAGCTTGCCAAGCAAAAAATATTAATCAAAAGTCCCACCCTTCTCAAACTCGCCACATCTCTACACACTACAGTTACATCATCCATATAAGCTATCACTTTCAGACTCCTCCCACCACTCCCTGGCACACCCATACCCCTCACACATTTATCCATCACCAACATTCTAATCAAAGGCTCAATAACGCATACAAATAAAATTGGGGATAGAGGGCATCCCTTCCTCACCCCTGCCTCCAAGCATACTTTCTACGTCAACCTTCCATTCACTTGAACTCTACTCATACTCCTTCTATACATCCCTTTTATCCATCCAATCATTCTCTCAGGCACCCCCATTTTCATCAATACCTCAAATAAAAACTCATGCGATACTCGATCATAAGCTTTCTCAAAGTCTATCGCCAACACAGCTACATCTTGCTTTCTATCTTTCGCATCCCACAATACATCTCTCATACACACCAAACTCTCTGCTATCGCTCTCCCAGGCACAGCACACACTTGTTCCTCACCCACAACTTTCTCTATCACTCCTCTCAAACGATCCGCAATTACTTTTGCAAACAACTTATAGTCCGTGTTCAGCAAAGAAATGGGCCTCCAATTCTTTAGGTCTTCCTTACACCCTTTCTTGTACAATAAAACAATCACTCCTTCAGCCATTCCCTCCGGCATCTCCTCTTTCCTCAACACTTACAAACATATGGCGAGCACACTATCACCAATCACATCCCACATCGCTCTATAAAATTCCACAGGCAAACCATCGATTCCCGGTGTTTTCCCATTTTTCATACCCATCAAAGCCATTTCCACCTCACTTTTCTGAAAATCCATTCCCAACACCTCCCCATCCTCCTTATCTAACACAACTTCTATGTTTTCCAGCACATCTCTTCCTACTTCCTGTAGTTCGAATCCCGGATTATCTGACGATCGAAGGATCAGACGTTGCGTTCTGACATCTGATCCATTAGTAGCAGAAAAGTGCCGGGAGAGTGGAACCGAGCGAGCAGGGGCTCGTTACATCCCGTCCGGCCGTTTTCCAACAATCGGCGGATGGGAAGTGGTGAAAAAAATTGCACAGTACTTCCCCCGAGGTCTATTTGGTCTATTTATAAAAAGGTGAAATTAAAATTGCTGCTTTTTGTAGGTTTTTACATTTCACTTTTTTTTACCTACATAAAAATGCAATGTGTAATGCACAATGGTGACTTAAAATGTCTTATGATCTGGATTTAGATGTGGATAATCATGGTCTGGATTTGGCAATTGTGGTGCAGTCTAGAAATATTGGCCATACTTGTTACAGTCTGATTGTACAATCTTCTCAATTTATGTACAACTGTACCAAAATCTAAAGGCGTGGGGGCCTACATCAGAACCAATGAATTGATAAAGATCACGTCACAATGAGAGTGTGCTCTAGCTTAACTAACATTTTTCAAATAATTGTAATAGAAGATAATTTAAAAACAGATTTAACAGATTGTCCAGATTGCAACGTGTGGCCTGCTAAACACATGTTGCGATTTAATGTATTAATACACTGAGTTATAAGTACATCTGCCTAATCAGCCTGGGTCCCACAGTAGAAAGGGAATGCTTGCAAAATTGAAATGTGAGGGGTAGTGAGATGCATGATGTACTGTGTGTGTTAGAGAGGCATGGAGCTTTCTGTTCAATAGAAAAGCACAAGGCACTGCAAGTGATATACAGCAATCAGCCATAACATTATAACCACGGAGAGGTCAAGTGAATAACATTGATTATCTCTTATCTTTCTAAGTGAACATTTTGTCCCTGAAGTTGATGTGTTGGGAAGCAGAAAAAATGGTCATGCGCAGAGATTTGAGCAACTTTGACAAGGGCCAAATTACGATGGCTATACAGCTGGCTCAGAGAAACTCCAAAACTGCAGCTCTTGTGGGATGTTCCTGGTCTGCAGTGGTCAGGACCTGTTGCGTCGCGGAGGCATACACCGCCGCAACTAGTGAATCTGGGGTGGTCACGTTCTGGTTTGCATGCTTTTCACATGTTTCAGCTGTGCGGCACTAGGCATCCATTCAATTTGGCATTAACTCCTTGTTTCCCTGGCTGCCTTTTGTAGTGGCTCAGATCTCCTGGAATACTTTCAACACAGGGCTCTCAAGGCAGTGGTGGAACTATCGCCATCGCGACCCAGGCGGCCGCTAAGGGGCCCGGGACACAGGGGGGCCAGGCCAGGACGCGGAACAAAAGGGTCCCCCTGATGCCGTGCGGGCTGTTTGGGTCGCTATGACATCTCAGGCTGCTGACTGTCACTGGCGGCTGTGAGGAGTAACGTGCTGCTGTGCAGAGGCGCATTCCACCTCACAGCTGCTGCTGAGTCAGTGACAGCCAGCAGCTGCGGAGGAGGCTAGGCCAGGCGTCGGCAGTGGAGGAGGTGGGGCCCGGTGATGGAGGAGGAGGCGGGGGCCGGGCTGTGGAAGAGGCTGCAGGTGGATTGGGACTGACAGGTAAGAGGTGTTCAGGGGTGTGACCAACCCACCTGAGACCCTGCAGAGCCCACCATAGAGTCTATAGTGGGCTCTGCAGGGTCACTCTCAGGTAGGCTGTTTGGGATCTCAGGTGGGCTCTGCAAGAGGCATAACTAGAAATCACGGGCCCCATACAAAATTTTGCTATGGGGCCCTGTGATTTCTAGTTGCACCCCTGTCTCAAGGTACTCATGGCCTCGAGCAGAATCACTGCACGTCGCCCCTTCATGGCAGAGCCCACCTCTGAGAGCAACCTGTGCCTGGCTTGACCAGTATTGCCGTGATCTCTCCCCACACATCCTTCCCCCATCTTAGAGGTTGGGGGAAGGATCAGTCCACACACCAAAAGCCTTTTTAAACTTTTACTTTCAACTTCTTCTAATATACAATATAATACATGTTTTCCATGTCATCCCAGTTGCTGATGACGGCACATCTCTTATCCAAAACACAGCACAGTTACCAACGATAGCAGAGAGGAGGTTAGGAGAGGTCTTGCCCAGAGCCCTGCATCCTAAAGGCATGCAGTAGTCCCATAAGGTTACTACTGCTCCTGACCTCCTTTGCTTCCCCCCTAGGGGAAGCTGAACAGATATCCGCAATGACTACATGGTAGCAGGCCTTCCCATGGACTAGCCTTCTGCTTCTTAATTATTCTTCTGCACTCTCCGGTGCTGTCCACTCTGAACTCTCCTGGGTGGCTCCCCCACCCAAAACTATATACAGTATATGGCTCTGTCCTGGAGCCATAGACCCTTAGGGAAGAGCTACCTTTAACTATCCAGTGACTCCCTCAGTCAATCTCTATTACCTATGGGGATATCTAGTGGCAGATTGGCAAACTGCAAACCTCACTCCTGCCCACTACCCTACAGACCTCCCAAAGAGGATCCAAGAAAGGAAAATCAGTGAACCAGCGAAAGGGTCATGGGTGGCCAAGGCTCATTACAGGGATGCCTGAATAAAGTAATTTCAGGGAGATGCCCTGCTCATTTCAGGGTGGTGCCTTCTGTCCCCCCATCTGCAGGGGGTGGGGCAGAGGGGGGTAAGAGAGCATCCCCCTGAAATTATGGCAGATACCAAAGAAGCTAAGCTTTCCTTGCTATCTGCTGTGTTTTTTTTTTTAGTATTCTGATAGTCTGACAGCTCCTGCCGTCAGAATAAAAAAAAAGAAAAGGAAACGAGCATAGGAATGGATAGCTAGATTGCTATTGGCATTTTCAATCTGCAATAGCCAATAGCAATCTGGCTATTACACCCGCCCCCTCTGCTGCTGTCAAGAACATCCGGGAGAGTTGAAATGTCTGTCATTAATGTATGTGGGGTGTGCAGCCTGGCCCGTGTAGTCTAATCCAATAGAACTACTGTAGTTCAAATTGCTGAGAAAAGTTACTGCTGGTATCAATAGTCTGAACACACAGTGCATCGCAGTTTGTGTCAAGTGTGGGGCTGCATGTCCACAGACCGGTCAGGGTGCCCATGCTGACCCGTGTACACCAGCAAAGGCAACTACAATGGGCACATGAGCATCAGAACTGGACCACAGAGCATTGGAAGGTGGCCTGGTCTGACGAATTACATTTTCTTTTACAGGCATGGCCGGGCGCATGTATGTCTCTTGCCTGGGGAAGAGATGGCATCAGGATGGACTATGGGAGGAAGGCAAGCCGGCAACGATGTGATGCTTTTGGGGGAATGTTCTGCTGGAAAACCTTGGGTCCTGCTATACTTGTGGTTGCTACTTTGACATCTACCACCTACCTAAATATTGTTGCTGACCAAATAAATGCAAACAGTATTCCCCGGTGGCAGTGACCTCTTTCAGCAGCATAATGCGTCCTGCCACAGTTAAAAAAATGGTTCAGGGGGGGCGCATGCATGCAGCAGTGTAGGGCGGATGCGTCTTTGATCGGCTCTGTACCACCCAAGTCCCGATAGATCGCTCCAGCCCTCCAGACTCAATGGGCACTCTGCCCGATCCTTCTCCTGCAGCTTCTCCACTCGGTGGACCCTGCCATGGCACCCCCAAGCGCTAAACCAAAGCAGAAAACCCACTCCATCAAGGGAGCGCTCGCCGGCACGGCATCCAAGATGGCACCCACAGATCCTGGATCTCCTCCCTCCACCTGTGTTGACTCTGTACCACGCGACGATGAGGATGATAATAGCCGCGCCTACTCGCACCATTCCTAGTCACAAATAACTTTTGGCTCGTATTGACAAGATGCTACACGTGGCTTTGCAAGCCACCTCTAAACAAATAACGGATCGCTTATACAGAGAGATCAGAGAGCTGGGCTGCCGCACCGTGGATTTGGAAACATGCATGGATGATACAGCTGCGACTTTGGATACCTATGCTAGGGATCTGGATTTCCTGAGAGATGAAAACACAACACTCCATTACAAATTGGAGGATCTGGAAAATCGATCCCGCAGGTCCAATCTGCGTTCCCAGAGGATCTCTGAAACGGTAATGGATCTTCAATCTACCATTGCAGCCCTTTTGCAGAAGCTTCTCCCTTCCTTCCTTTCATACGCCTCAAGTTTGAGCACATTCACATTCATTTTGGAACCCCTATCAGGTGATCCTGTGACATACCCTGGTCTGACTCCATAGACTGCCCTTTCTATGGCTTCCTTTATGATGTGCACCTGCCATCACTGTGCCCTGGATTTCTACTCTGGATCTCCCTCAAGAATATTCCCATGTTGGAGTTCTTGCTGCAGCCTTCTCCGGGGTCTTCTTCATTGGCTGCTGACGCTGCTGCCCCTGGTTCTTAGAATTCTTCCCCCTTTCTCCCCTACTCCCTCCCTTTCCCCCTCTGAATAGTTCCTAGATATAGTTGGTAACTTATATGCATATATATAACAAAAAAGAAAATTACATCAAAAAAGATCCATATTCTCACCTGAAATGTTAAGGGAGTCAATTCCCCTAATAAGCAGACAATGGCATTTCGCCACTTCCACTCCCTAGGTGCAGATGTGGTCTGCTTACAGGAGACCCACTCTTCCAAGAGCTCCACCTCTAAGTACTTTGGCCATCAGTACCCCCAGGTCTTTCTTGCCAGTGCCACAATGAACATAGAGGAGTCCTAATTGCCTTTAATAGATCGGTGCAATTTGTGTGTACCGGGGAGCAGTGGTGTCACAAGGAGGGTGTGGGGGGTCATGGACCGAACGCCCGACAGTATCAGGAGAGAGGAGGGGACCAAGCGGCATACCTTATCCCGCCGGTTGGCTGTCTCCCCCTCTCTCTGCCGGCGTCCATCACCAAGATGGCCGCCAGCAGGTATCAGAATACTGCCGCGCACACGTGTAGTGACGGCACGTGCTTGCGCGGTGACGTCTTGGCGGGGTGACACTCGGACACCGGGTGTCACCCAGCCTCGGGACGCCCCTGCCGGGGAGATCCGAGAGCCTCAAATCAATTGCCATTTTTCTTGCTGCAGCTAATATCCCAACATCAAAAAGGCACTCTTTTACTTTGCAGTGATACCAACTTGGTGTTGTTTCCCTTTTTTAGATCGCTCAGATTCCTCCTCCACCTCTTCACTTTGCACCTCTGCACTCTTTGTTCGCCAAATACTTACTTATTGATTGCTGGAGGGAATTGCATCCAGTGAAAAAGACTATACCTTCTACTCCCATTGTGGTCTGATCATTCTGTGATTACGCTTTCCTTGTCCTTGCTATTAGCTAGCGGCACTAACCCCTCTTGGTCGTTTAACAACTCTTTTCTCAAGACTCCTCCCTGAAAGCGTCTCTTTGCTACCACCCTATGGACTACATTTGATTGAATTGTGTCCCTTGTACTTCAGCACTGACTATATAGGAAGCTCATAGGGCGATGATGAGAGGCCATTGCATTAAAACTTCTATATATATATCTATATTTAAAAAAGATTACCTTACTCGTCTAGGGTGTCTGGAACAGGAATTTCACGACCAGTCACTTCTCTTCCAACGTAGTCCTACTCCATCGAATAAAATGGCCCTGAACAATTCTCGTAGGAACTTTAATTTGTACCTAACCCATCAGGCTAAAAAATCGATCAGATGCACAAAACATCTTTTTTAGCTTTGGGCTGACAAACCTAACTTTCTTTTGGCCTCTAGGCTCTGCAAGACAGATCCCACATCGCAACCATTTCGGCTTCAAGTCTCGGGGGACTCTTTCACTAGTAATCCAGCCAAGATTGTGGATATGTTCCACTCCTTCCTTTCTAATTTATGTACACCCCTTCCCCTCGCTTCTTCCTCTTCCCCAATACAACACCCACTTCTTTCCACATTGTCCCTTCCACAACTGATGGATACTTTTCACAATTTTCTGGATGATCCTATTACTGATATGGAAATACAATTGGCCATAAAATCACTGAAACCTAATTAAAAACCCGGTCCGGATGGGTTCACGACCACATCCTACAAAATTACTCTGATCTGTTTATTCCCCTGTTGCACAAAGCACTTAACTCCATCCAAGAGGGTCACCTTTTTAGACCTGAATCCTTTTCTGCTACTGTGTTCATGCTACCTAAGCCTGACATTGATAATTCGACTACCTCCAATTTTCAACTCTCCAATCTCCTTATTCAATATACAGTAGGTGTGAAGCTTTTGGCATCCAAATTGAATAGGGGGATCGGCAATTTAATCCACAAAGACCAGGTGGGCTTTATGCCCACTCGGCAGGCAAGCGATAATATTCACAAAATAGTACTACTTATCGAAGCAGCTTGGAAACGTCGGATCCCCTCATATTCTGGGAAGATGGGGGTTTAGGCCTCATTTCCGGTCGTGATTCTCAGCCTTATATTTCTCTCCTACTGCTGCTGTCTGCTATGCAGGTTTCTATTCACCCTCTTTCCCGATTTTGCGGAATACGCGTCAGGGTTGCCCTCTCTCTCCGCTTCTCTTTGCTCTTGCAATTGAACCCCTAGCACATTTAATCAGATCCTTGACATTACGGGCATATTGATTGCTGGTCATCAATATCAATTCAGTCTGTTCGCTGATGATGTACTCCCCACACTCTCTACCCCCTTTTTTTATCCTCTGCCTAATCTCCATGCCTCCTCTCCTAATTTGAAAGTCTATCCTGTCTTATGGTCAATCCCTCAAAGCCTAAAGCCCTTCATATATCCGTCCCGTTACCCCTACTGCATGCACCTCAACAACAATCACTGGGAATTTACTAAACTTAAATAATTAGGGGTCT
>NW_017308109.1:234250-237894 GCF_000935625.1 Nanorana parkeri | reverse complement strand
GTAACCTACTCCCCCCCCCCCCCCCCCCCCCCCCATTAGACGTAAACTCCAAAACTTGTTCTCCATCTTGGCCACTTACTCACTTTCCTGGTTGGGTGTATTGTGGCCTCCAAAATGTCCCAGCTCCCCAAATTTTTTTTGTGTACTTCTGGTATCTGCACCTCCTCACTTTTTACGTATCTTTCAGGAACAGCTTATATACTTCATTTGGCAAGGTCGCAGGCCACGTGTCTGCAAGTCAGTCTTATTCCAACCCCGGCTAGCTGGTGGTTTGGGAGTGCCGCATATTGCTAAATATTACCAAGCTGCTCAAATTGCCCAGTGGACTGTGACGCTCTCCAAATTCACAACTTCTTTTGGCTCCATCCTAGAGATAGGCGATCCATGACCAATTCTCTTACTGTACATTCCCTTCATGTGCGGGACAGTGGTCTGATGTCTTGCCCCTTCTTTCCTTCCTTTATAACCCATCCTTCCCCCTGGAATGGAATCTCCGTCTGCCCTCCATTTTTGGACAAATGCAGGCATAACCCAAATTTATAAACTTACTACCTCTACAGGCATTAAACCACTTCTGACATTGTGCTCGTTTATCACCTTCCGGTATCTAAAATCTTTCATTACCTACAGGTGAAACATTTTATTACCTCTACTGTTCGCTTTTCAGGTGACCGTGATGCTTACACAATTTGAGATTAAATGCCGGGATGATTCTCACTCGCCGGACCTGGGCGACTGACCTGGGGGATGCATGGATGAGGATACCTTTAAACAGATTTGGGCTACCAGGAAATCATGCTCTTGTAATTTGGCTGCAGTGGAGACTAAACTATAAAGTGTTATTTCGATGGTACATGCTCGTGCCAATCCGGGCTACTCATCTTATTGTTTTTGTGGCTGTTCTGCACGTGGCGATTACTTTCACATTTGGTGGACCTGCCCGATTTCCCAGTTTTTGGTGAATGATCTGCTCTGTACTCTTTTTCAAAGGCAGAATGTTCCTGATGCCAAGTGAAGCTTTGCTGAATGTCCAGCCAAATAATCTCTCTAAGTACCAATTTGCTTTCTTAACTCACATGCTCACAGCCACGAAACAGGTGATAGCCAAAGCTTGGCTTTCTGATAAACTGAACATCTCAGCCGTCAAAAATAGACTCCGCTGGGTTATGATTAATGAGAAACTGATGGCCAATCTACAGGGTAGACTGTCTAAATTTCGTAAAAACTGGGACCTGTGGGCTTCCAATTTTTTGCCACCTAATTTTGATAAGTCCTAGCTAGGGCTTTGAATCCTGGAGCCTCCCAGCCATATATTAAGCTGTAGATGGCCATCCTCCCCTTTTCTCTTTATCTTACTTTTTACCTTCCCTCACTCTCTTCCTGCCTCTTACTTCTGATTCTTCTCTTGTCTTCTTTTTTTATTTTCCGTCTATTAATATTTCCTATGGTTGTCATGGATGTTTTGCACACCTAAATATGCAACTTATTGGCACCTGATCGTCCTTCAGCTCTGGTATGTTTAAGTATTACCTGCTGCATAACGGCACTGTCATCTGTCCATATGTCTTAGACAATCCTTTTTTATGTTTCTATGTACTATGAAGTTTGATGTTGTTGGTTCTCTTGGTTTTGTTAATAATAAAGGTAATAACAATTTATTGAATAAAAAAAAAATGGTTCAAGAAAGGTTAGAGGAACACAATACCGTGTTCAAGAAGTTGACTTGGCCTCCAAACTCCCCAGACCTTAATCCAATCAAGCATCTGTGGGATGTGCTGGAAAAAAACAAGTTTGATCTATGAAGGCCCCAACTTGCAAGTTACAGGACTTAAACGATCTGCTACTGACAGCTTGGTGCCAGATACCACAGCATACCTTCAGAGGTCTAGTGGAGTCCATGCCTTGAAGGGTCAGGGCTGTTTTCACAGCAAAAGGCTGATCGGTGTGCATGAAGCACTGCAGGAAATTAAGAGACATGCGAAACTGTGTGTAAAAGGGAGGCACATGGCACCGCTTGGTAAATACAGAGGTATGAGGCACCATATGTAATTGAGAGGCATGAGGCGCTGAATATAATAGAAAAGCATGAGAACCTTGCATCTAATAGGCATAAAGCACTGCATGTAATAGAGAGGCATGAGATGCTGCTTCTAACACAGAGGTATAAGGCACTGTGGATAATAGAAGGTCATTAAGCACCACGTGTAATACAGATTAGACATCGCCGCTAAAAAAATGTGTTTCATTTTCATTCAGATTTTTTGTTATTTCGTTTTTCGGGTCTGAAAGTCAATTCATTTCAGAATTCTGATTTGGACGAAATCCGAATGTTTGCTACTTTAGTTAGCTGTAGTATGAACAAGTTTTCGTTACAAATTAATTTTTGTTGCAGCAAAGTGACATTAGACAAAAGGGAAAACATTTAAATTTTATTCTTTTTACAGTCCGCAGAAGAAAAAAAAAAAGCGTGAGGTTTGCCCCAATTGATACCAGACCCTTTAGGTCTCGTAGGAATGTTAGGAGGGACCCCCCCAAGTTAAAAATGAAAAAGAAAGTGCAAGGGGTTCTCCCCAAAAGTCATGCAAGGCTCTTTAGGTCTGGTAGGAATTTTAACAACTCTTTGAGAACTCTGGCCCGAATGTAAACAAATAAACGCAGCGAACCGTGACATCACTGGGCTTGTTCTGCCCATTTGACATTTTGAGCAGTTTAGCATTTAGGAGCTCCCGATTGCCATTCAGATCTGGGAGCCGTGGTGTCATGATGCTTTTTTGAAAATTTCATTATTGGAAATTTGTATTTGTTTGTTTTCATTAGTTATTCCTGTCATTCGGAAATTTGTAAGCATCTCAATGTACAAATTTACGAAAATTAGTCCGAATAACATATCTTTCCAAAACGAATCCTACATGTCTAATACAATGTAGTATATGTGCCAGTAATCATGTGATAAGAGGTCAAAACCACTTAAATTCAATAGCCTTATTTACACTCCGATGATTGATAGACATGTAAGCCAGTAGAAAATTTGTTTAGTTTTTGTTTTGTTTCAGATGTTTTGTTATTTCATTTTTCGGGTTTCGGATCTGAAAATCAATTCGTTAAATGGTCAATACCAACTTTAATTAATTGCAGAAAAGTGTCATTACATGTTTACTTTGTTTCTTTTTAATTTGCAAAAAAAGTGATAAAGTGGGTTCCCCCCGAAATCCCATACCAGACTCTTGATCCGGGCAGCAGCCTGGCAGGGCAGGAAAGGTGGGCGGGGGGGGCGAGCGAGTGTCCCCCCTCACTCCATCATACCAGGCCACATGCCCTCGGGCATTGGGAAGGTGCTTTTCCAGGGTGGCCTACAACCCTGATATGGTGGTTGTGGGGATCTGTTGGCAGGGGGGCTCATCTGGGTACTCCCTTTCATAAATACCCCCTATTTGTTTTTTTTTACTTTTTTGGCGTTGGGGTTCCCCCCTAAAATTCCTACCAGACCTTAAGGATCTGGTATGAATTGCTAGGAAAGCGCAGACTGTTTTTGCTACAAATTGTAAATCTTGTACCTGTGTAATGTTTGTGTTTGTGTAAATAGGTTATGTTTCTTAAAGAAAAGCACAATTTAAATGTTCCACACACATATATATATATATATA
>NW_017308109.1:226532-233798 GCF_000935625.1 Nanorana parkeri | reverse complement strand
ATATATATATATATATATATAAAGTTTCTAAGCTTTTAATGATATAACGGCAAGAATTGGTTTAATCACACTGTAAAACAAAACAAAAGGAAATATAAGGTGGCTGACGATAGGTAATTTTTAGGTCCTAATAAATGTTAGTATTGTTGGCAAGATTTAGGTGGTTTAGTCAAGCTGACCCAGGAAACTTTACACTGTTTACCTGTGGTTTTTATCTAGCTGTGGCTGTTTGAACAAGGTGATGGCTCTTAGGCTCATGTCAGCTTGACCTGAGACTGTTCTGTATTGTGACATTTCTTAACTGCTTCTCTCTCACAGTCATTAGCAGTTATCATTGTAAAAACACTCTTTAGAAAAATTGCATCAATGAACTAAGCATTACTAAACATTATTATTATGTACATATCACGTCTGATACAACATTGCATATAAACCAGGTAGAATGTGGGCCGTCTTCAGTATTCTATAATCCTGTATCAAGAATGTATTTGCATCTGTCTATGGTTGTTCTAATATACTAAAAAAAATTCCCTCAGTTTCCTGTCCTCTGTATTAGAGGATAATCACAATGCTAATGAAAAAATATCTAAACTTACATTTGGCAATTTGTTAGTGAAATAGTTTCAGTGCTTTATTATAATTATGGTAATAGTGAATTAAAACCCAAATTCAGCTGGAGTTAAAAGGTTAAAACTAGGGATGCACCGAAATTTCGGCTGGCGAAAATGGTACTTTGGGCAAAATGCCAAAAGTAAAATTTTTCGGTAGAAATTGTGGTGCATCCATAGTCTCCCTCTTGCCCACTGGGTACCCTCTGACACAGAGCAGCGTTCAGCAGGGAGGAGAGAAACCTTCAGGAGGCCGAGTGGAGCAGAGAGGAGAGTGCTGTCAGCGGTCTGTGTCACAGGAGGCCGAGCTTTACTCCCGCACCACTCCGCTCTGCCTCCTGTGACAAGCAAAGACTCAGGATGGAGGGCGGGGAGGAGACAGCTGTCAGCTGTTACAGAAGGCTGAGCTCTCCACCGCATGCTCAGGCTTCTGTGACGGCCAAAGAAGTCCGGATGGAGAGCGGTTACAAGCACTTAACGATCAGCTGTCTACATCACTTCCTATTTATTTATGATTGTGGACATAGTAACTCATACTATACCCACAGTTTATGAATGGACAGGAATACTCATAACAGGGGCTGCAGAAAAAGAGATTTAGGACTCTGTGTCCTCAATCTCTTTCTATTTCAAAAGGGAAATATCAGGGGTCTGTTTAGAGCAGGGCATCTTAAACGGTGGGTCGCGGCCCCATTTGGGGTCGCGCAAGTGAATGGGGGGGGTCGCAATTCGAATCCCCAGCCAGGACCGCCATCAGGGGGGTATGCACAGCACTTGTATGAGGAGCCTGGGAGGGCCAGGCTCCAAGCAAGATTTTTGTATCATAGTTTAATATGTGCAGTGTAATTATTGTGGTCCTGGGCCCCCCTGTGCACTTGGTACCTTCCTGACTACGTGTGTGCAGGAAGGTTTTTTTTTCTTTTCAGACAGCGGAGCTTTCTGTAACCTGCCAGAAGCGGAGCACAGCTGCTGGACGGTAAAAGTAAGTTTTATACAGCACACAACCTGGAGGGGGGTTAAGAGTGAGTTGGGTAGGAGAGATACCCACCGACGGGGGGTGGTCCTTACTGTATAACTGGTGACAAATTGTTGAGTGCGTTTGTCATTTGTTTTGCTTGACGACTCATGGGGCCCCCTGGCAATACGCAATTAATGGGCCCTCTTGTGCTCCGCCCATATACAAGCCCCACCCGGATATACATTCCTGCACCCCCAGCATCCCTCTTCCTACTCTGTTGACCTCTGCACCCCCTGCATTCCTCTTCCTACACTGTTGACCTCTGCACCCCTTATATCCTTCTTAATACACTGCTCACCTCTGCATCCCTTTTCCTACACGGTTCATCTCTGCTCCCCTGCATCCCTTCTCTTACACTGCTCATCTCTGCACCCCCTCTATCCCACTTTCTACACTGCCCACCTCAGCACCCCCTGCATCCCTCTTCCTAAACTGTTCACCTCTGCACTCCCTGCATCCCTCATCCTACACTGTCCACCTCTGCACTACTGCAACCCTTTTCTAATGCTTCTCACATCTGCACCCACCTTCCTACGCTGCTCACCTGCCAGGGGGTGCTGAGGTGAGCACTGTAAGAACAGGGATGCAGAGGGTAGAGAAGTTAAGAGTGTTGGAAGAGGGTTTGATGGATGCCACCCTCTTCCAATACTGTTAACTTCCACACCCTTTGAATCCTCATCTTATACTGCTGACCCCCCTCCCCTACTCCCTGTTAAGCTGCTAACCCTCTGCAGCTTATCTTATGGTGGGTGCAGGGGGACTAAGCCAAATGTGCTAAAAGTGATGGGTCCTTCCTGCAGCTGATCAGCACAGCCCAAGGAGCAGAAGGGACTCTGACAGGTATGCCCAGTAGATGGTCCCGCCCACTCACCATGGTAACAAACTGATTGACAGGCTACTCTCCTCCTTCTATGCAGAAGAGCCCGGGTCCCTGTAGGGAAGGAGTAGAGGAGCCTGCCAATCAATTTGTTACCATGGCAAGTGGGTGGGGACCAGGGGCAGATCCAGAGTCTCATCTCTATAGGGGCACTGAAAGATAATAAGGTGTTGCTTACAGAACTGCCAAGAGGCTGTGTGGGCTCTTATGTGGGCTGTGCGGAGTCTTAGGTGGGCTGTGCAGGGTCTGAGGAGGGCTGTGCAGGGTCTCAGGAGGGCTGTGCAGGGTCTCAGGAGGGCTGTGCAATGTTTCAGGAGAGCTTGTGGTTTCTCAGGAGGGCTGTGCGGGGTCTCAGAAGGCTGTGTGGGGTGTCAGGAGGGCTGTGCAGGGTCTCAGGAATGCAGAATACCACCAGCTATAAAAGGACTACAAATCCCAGCAATACATTTTACAGCAAATCAGCAATGCTGAATACCACCACCAACTATAGAAGACTACAAATCCCAGCAATAAATTATATAGCATTGAAGAATTGCATCAGCTATAGAGGACTACAAATACCAGCAATACATTATACAGCACTGCAGAATAATACTATCAGCTATAGAGGACTACAAATCCCATCAAAATATTATACAACAATGCAGAATAATATGAAGCTACATACTCTGTTGCTCCGGGTTTGCGGTCTGATGTCACCAGGGGATCGCAGAGTCCCACAGGTGGGTGCGGACGCAGCAAAGGTGGTTCTCTAATTAGGCTCTCAAGTGGCCAGTGTGGCCTCTCAGGTGGCTAGTGGGGCTTTCAGGTGGTCAGTGGGGCTCTCAGGTGGCCAGTGCAGGCTTTCAGGTGGTCAGTGGGCCTCTCAGGTGGCCAGTGCGGGCACTCGGGTGGCCATTGTGGGCTCTTGGGTGGCCAGTGTGGGCTCTCGCGTGGCCAGTGGGGGCTCACAGGTGGCCAGTGCGAGCTCTCACCAGGGGTTTGGAGAGTCTCATGGGTGGGTGGGGGTGCAGCAGAGGCGGCTCTCTAATTAGGCTCTCATGTAGTCAGTGGGGCTCTCAGGTGGTCAGTGCATGCTCACACCAAGGGTCTGGAGAGTCTCACGGGTGGGTGAGGGTGCAGCAGAGGCAACTCTCTAATTAGGCTGTCAAGTGGCCATTGTGGGCTCTAAGGTGGCCACATGGGCTTTCAAGTGATCAGTGTGGGCCCTCAGGTGGTCAGTGCCAGCTCTCACCAGGGGTCCGGAGAGTCTCACAGGTGTGTGTGAACGCGGCAGAGGCAACTCTCTAATTAGGCTCTCAGGTGGCCAATGCGGGTACTGAGGTGGTCAGTGTGGGCTCTTGGGTGGTCAGTGCAGGCTCTTGGGTGGCCACTGCGGGCTCTCAGGTGGTCATTGGAGCTCTTCGGTGGCCTGCGCAGGCTCTCAAGTGGTCAGTGGGGCTTTCAGGTGGCCAGTGGGGGCTCTCAGATGGCCTGTGTGTGCTCTCACCAGAGAATCCGCTAGTGGGTGTGGGCATACAGAGGCAGCTCTCTAAGTAGGCTTTCAGGTGGCAAATGCGGGCTCTCACCAGGGTTCTGGAGAGTCTCAAAGTTGGGTGCTGGCCACAGCAGAGATGGCACGCTAATTAGGCTCCCTGGTGGCCATTGTGGGCTCTCATGTGACCAGTGTGGGCTTTCAGGTGGTCAGTGCAGGCTCTTAGGTGGTCATTGGTGCTCTCAGGTGGCAAGTGCAAGCTCACAGGGGCTCTCAGAAGGCCAGTGCAGGCTCTTAGGTTGTCAGTGGTGCTCTCAGGTGGTCAGTGGGACTCTCAGGTGGTCAGTGGGGGCTCTCAGGTGGCCAGTGTGGGCTCTGATGAGGTGGTCAGAGGGGCTCTCAGGTGCCCAGTGTGGGCTCTCGCCAGGGGGCCGGACAGTCTCACAGGCGGGTGCAGGCACAGTGGATGTGGCTCTCTAATTAGGCGGTCACTCAATGCTCACTAGGGCCCTGAGAGGCCCCAGCAAGCGCCTTCTAATACGCCTGATTAGAGGGCCACCTCTGCCTGATCTGGCCCGGATCGTTTTGGGCATATTGAGGCGATGCTGGCTGGCAGGGACTTGCAGCACGAGTCGCAAAGCGGCAGCGGGGACCATCCTTCTTCAGTAAAGGCGGTCCCTGCTGGGTTCAGGCCCCCCTTGCTGACTTGATAGGTCCCGCCCAGTACAGGAGGGCTGCCACTGCCCAAATGGTCAGTCCGCTCCTGAACTCAAGAGTGCAAAATTCACGAAGGAGCAGAAGGATCCAGCCGTAGCTTCGGCTGATCCTTTTGCTCTCTTTGGCCACCGGAGCCCTTTGGTTTAGTCGAACCGAAGGTCTGCTGTACGGGCTATTCACTATGCTTCAGGTCACCTTCCCCCTCTAACAGGCAGGACAGCTTCATGCCCAAATCCAGGCTTCCACATTTGAGCCTTCCTAGGTCATAGGCCTACCTGAACCAGAGTCACAACACAGGCTCTGGTGAACTTCAAATGGATCTTGATCATCAAAAATTAATCTCTGATTCCGTCATTGCACTTGTAGTACCTGGGTCTTTTCCTGGATGCCATTTAACTTGGTCTTGCTATTCAGACGTTGATGCCAATCAGGTTCAGCAACTTTATTCATGGCATTGGTCTTCCCTGCAGAGCTCCTTGCAAGTTTTGGGACTGCTGGTATCCACCTTTGTAGCAGTTCTCACTTCTAGCATGAATAAATTCAAATTTAGTAACCTTGTCTCATAGCTTTGGTCTTCCAGCCCCTTAATTATCTTAGTTGCCCTTCTCTGGACTCTCTCCAGCTCAAGGACATCCTTTCTGTGGATTGGTGACCAAAATTGGACCGCATACTCCAGATGAGGCCGAACCAATGATCTGTAAAGTGGCAAAATCATTGCTTTATCTCTACAGTACATTCCCTTTTTTAATACAAAACAGTACTCTGCTAGCTTTGTTTGCTGCAGCCTGGCATTGCAAGCTATTATTCAATCTGTGGTCTACTATGACCCTCAAATCTTTTTCCATTTATGACTTCCTTAGTGGAGTACCCATTAATATGTATTCCTCTTGCCTATTTTTAATCCCCCAAAAAGCATTACTTTACATTTTTCAACATTAAACCTGCCATATAGTGCCCACTCTCCTATTTTATCCAGGTCCTCCTGTAATGTTATACTCTCTAAGTCCGTGTCTATTAACCTCCCAATTTTAGTATTGTCTGCAAACACAGAAACATTGCTATTAACACCTTCCCCAATATCATTAATAAACAGGTAAAACAGTATGTGGCCTAGCACAGAACCTTGGGGCACGCCACTCTTGACCAGAGGCGGCTCTAGAGTTTGCGAGGCCTTAGGCGAAACCTAAACATGAGGCCCCGCTCAGGCCTGTGGGGTCTCACCAGGGTTCTGTGGGGTTTAACCAGGCTGGTGAGACCCCACAGAGCCCCAGTAAGACCCCCAAAGAGCCCTGGTGAGACCCCACAGAGCCTTGAATAACCCAGGTCTCTGTAGGGTCTCACCAGGGCTCTGTGGGGTCTCATCAGCCTGGTTAGACCTTTCAGAGCCCTGGTGAGACCCCCACAGAGCCCTGGTTAATCACACCTAATTCACATTTACAAAGTATTTCTTACTTTTCTATTTGTTTTTAAGCAGATTACACACAGGACTCTACAGGCAGCTTCCATCACATCAAATGGCTTGTTTACACCTAATCCAGTGTGTTCCAGCACGGTTGGTAGCTGGAATGCACTGTATTGCATGAGGGAGCCTGGATTTACATTCAAGTCAATGGCACCACAGCCACGTCTCCTGCCTTGCAGTGCATTTAACTGCACCAGAACACATGGCACAACAATGCCCATGGTGCAGTGCAATCGCAAAAAATAGGTCATGCATGCACACAGGGAGAATTATATTATGCGATCTAGTGCATTACAGCTACTAACCGTGCAAAGTAAGAGACAGTAATATGCAATGCACCAGCCAAACCTGAGATCACTAACCCTTTATTAGTACAGTCCTGTACATCTGATCATGAGCCAGTACACACAGGGTTAATTATAGTGACCATTACTTCCAGCCCCGTCCTTAACATTACATTCATTTGTCGAAATATAAGAATATCCAGCAAGTAAAAAGGTGAACAGCAATGTTTGTTTAAACGGTTATGTTGTGTTAGGAACATTTAACACATATAAAATAGGGTTCTATTCCAATCTGGCTGCAAAAAAGTGCAAATTAACTTTAGTCTTTGCCCCATGAATATTCACAGACTATGTGACAGTGCTGGAAGAAAGTGATGACGGGTGTGGACGTGGAACGCAGCTCCATGCTGGGACTGTCACCCTCTGTCTGCAGCAGCAAAGCTTCCCTCAGTCCATGCAGGGACCGTCACTCTCTCACAGGAACACTCCATCCTCTGACTATAATATTACCTCCTAGCTAGCTCAAGGCAAAAGCTGAGGCTCTTCTTATCATCAGCACTAACTTCCTGTCAGAGGCAATAGGGAGAAAACACAGCCCAAGACCTCTGAAGAGCTGAGTACATTGTTCCTGTGACAGTGCCCCATCCACCTGCTACACTGTCACAGCTTATTAACACTTTGCTGCCGAGCTCTGCTCCTGCTCCCCCACACCTCCTGAGTTACAGTCAGAGCTGGGTTTGCAGTCTGACACTACAAGTGGTCAAGGGGCAGCTGCTTTGGGCCCCACAGCAATGACTGGGCCCTGGGCAAATGCCCTTTTTGCCCT
>NW_017308109.1:214502-222209 GCF_000935625.1 Nanorana parkeri | reverse complement strand
ACAGTCCTGTACATCTGATCATGAGCCAGTACACACAGGGTTAATTATAGTGACCATTACTTCCAGCCCCGTCCTTAACATTACATTCATTTGTCGAAATATAAGAATATCCAGCAAGTAAAAAGGTGAACAGCAATGTTTGTTTAAACGGTTATGTTGTGTTAGGAACATTTAACACATATAAAATAGGGTTCTATTCCAATCTGGCTGCAAAAAAGTGCAAATTAACTTTAGTCTTTGCCCCATGAATATTCACAGACTATGTGACAGTGCTGGAAGAAAGTGATGACGGGGGTGGACGTGGAACGCAGCTCCATGCTGGGACTGTCACCCTCTGTCTGCAGCAGCAAAGCTTCCCTCAGTCCATGCAGGGACCGTCACTCTCTCACAGGAACACTCCATCCTCTGACTATAATATTACCTCCTAGCTAGCTCAAGGCAAAAGCTGAGGCTCTTCTTATCATCAGCACTAACTTCCTGTCAGAGGCAATAGGGAGAAAACACAGCCCAAGACCTCTGAAGAGCTGAGTACATTGTTCCTGTGACAGTGCCCCATCCACCTGCTACACTGTCACAGCTTATTAACACTTTGCTGCCGAGCTCTGCTCCTGCTCCCCCACACCTCCTGAGTTACAGTCAGAGCTGGGTTTGCAGTCTGACACTACAAGTGGTCAAGGGGCAGCTGCTTTGGGCCCCACAGCAATGACTGGGCCCTGGGCAAATGCCCTTTTTGCCCTACCTTAAAGACAGCCCTGGACACGTTCCTGTAGCCAGTTCTTTATCCATGTACACACCATTTCAGCTACGCCCATAGATCTCAGCTTGTGTATTAAGCGTTTATGTGGTACCGTGTCAAAAGCTTTGGCAAAATCCAGATATACCACAACCACCGGCCTCCCTCCATCCAGATCTCTACTCACCCCTTCATAGAATGTTAGTAGGTTGGTCTGACAAGAACCTTCCTAAATCTGTGCTGATTATCATTTATTATACCATTGGCATGAACAAAATCCACTAAATAGTCCTTTATCATTCCCTCTAACAATGTGCATACTATTGATATTAGACTGACTGGTCTGTAGTTCCCAAGTTGGCATCTTGAACCTTTTTTGAATATTGGTACTACTGTAGCTTTCCGCCAGTCACATGGTACCCTACAAGTCATATGGAGTCCTTGAAAATAAGGAATAATGGTCTCGCTATAACCTGGCTGAGTTATTTAAGTACCCTTTGGGTGCAGGTTATCTGGTCCTAACAATTTATTTGCATTAAGTTTTTCTAGCCTTTGTTGAACCCCAGCTACCTTGAACCACTGCAGTATATTATGCCCTACGCTACTCACATTTTTATTATATCCATTAAACCCATCTTTATTTTGAGTGTATAATGAGGAGAAAAATAAATTTAAAGGGGAACTATGAGGTGAGTGATTTACACTCAACCTCATAGTTAGAGCCGCGTGTGACAATTAAACTCACACATCGGCTCTATAGATTGGGAAGTGAGAAAAAACACATACCGTAGCTCGCTCACTTTCTGATCATCTCCATAGAGGACAAAAAATCTCAGCATTGCATGATTATTCATCAATGGAGAATGGCAACTAGCAATCACAGATTGCTGAGATTTGTCTTCTATAGCCGGTTGCCATTTTCTATTGCTATATAATCATTGATTATACAGAAATGGAGAATGGCAACTGGCTATAGAGAACTACAGATCTCATCAATCCATGATTACACAGCAATTAGACAGGGGTGTGCGCAGATTGCACTAGGGCTGCGTTTGGGTCTTACCAGGGCTGCGTGCAGATCTCACCAGGGCTGCGTGCAGATCTCGCCAGGGCTGCGTGCAGATCTCGCCAGGGCTGCTTTTGGGTCTCACCAGGGATGCTGGTTCTCAGCAGGGCTGTGTTTGGTTCTCAGCAGGGCTGTGTTTGGTTCTCAGCAGGGCTGTGTTTAGTTCTCAGCAGGGCTGTGTTTGGGTCTCAGCAGGGCTGCATTCAGATCTCAGCAGGGATGCATGCAAATCTCACCAGGGATGAATGCAGATCTCCCCAGTGCTGCATTTGGGTCTCACCAGGGATGCATTTAGAAATTTGGAAAAATGTAAAGGCCCAGTATCTGCCTTTAGTATTGGGGCATTTTCAGGGGTATAAGTACTCCTGAAAATGCCCTGTATCTGCCCAAATACCGATACTAGTATTGAGACATCCCTAATTACTAGTGTTTAAGGCATCTCCTACGTTTGGTGTTTAAGGCTTCCATTTGTACCCATTCAGGACATTCCTTGATGGTGTAGCCTCCATAAGGTAGCCTCGCTTGTGGCCAACAGTGCAGCTTGAAAGGTCTCCGAGTTATCAACGTTGTTCTGTTGCCCCATTCTCAGACCCATTTGATTTTACATAAGGCAATGCTATCTTGAGACCAACCACAACATTTTTGCCCAAAATCGCCTCTGTTTTTGCCATAATGAGGATATTGTGTCATCTTTGTTGTGACCTACAACAGTTCCCCCCAAGGATATCTGTCTCCGTTGAATGGAGGTGTTGAGGGTTGTCAGGGTTTATCTCTAGACCACTGTGTCTTTTTAAAACATCATGCATTCTGTTGTGGTTTTATTAGGTCTTAAAAGAGGTTCTCCAGCTTCCAGATCCACTATTTCGAGTGTATTTGACTTGATCCTGTGCAGGTCTGTGGGTTTTGAGGTAAGATGCCTGATTTTTCTGTTAAAGAGCAGTGAGTACTTTTTTAACTTTTCATTATCAGACCTCTTCGTCTCAGAACTGTATAACTAAGACCTAGGGCAGTGATGGCGAGCGTTTTTGAAGCAGAGTGCCCAAACTGCAACGCAAAATCAATTTATTTATCTCAAAGTGCCAACACAAAATAACATGTTATGTTAAAACTGTGTGTTTAGATAGTCACGGAGCTAATGACAGAAAAGAAATAGGCGGACATGACAGGGCGAACATGGGAACAGGAAGGAGGGGTCAAGGTCAAGGTTTTCTTCAAAATGGAGGGGGCACTTACCTGATTGGCCGAGTTATAGGTGGTCTAGGAGGGGCTGCACAGTAGGATGAGAGGGCGGAGAATTCTTCCTGGTCAGTTGGGAATTAGCACACGGCGAGGAACTTCTCCCTGTCCCAGGCTGTCCTGATTTCTGAAAAACAAAATGGCTAATTTAGATGGCTTAATGGCCCAACTACAAGCAGCCGCTGCTGAGCATGGTGCAGATTGGCTTCAGCACCAGGTTTCTGTTCTCCTGCTGGGAACTCAACCTATCCCTACAGGTCGGGCCTCACGTGCGTGGAGGTCTATGCCTCCTGCGCGTTTCTCCCCCGAGGCCAGTTCCAATTTGAGGGCTCAGCGCCGCGTTAGGAGCCCCTCCAGGCCCACCGTCCAAGCATGCTCCTGCGCTGGGTAGCGGTGGGCCTGGGAGCAATCCTCATCCCAGGCAGAGCCCAAGGGAGAGAGTGCGGTCCGGACACCCCAGGGTTCATACCTCCCTACCTGCTGCCAGTCTGGAGCATTGGGCCGCCTCACATGGCGATGTTCCGGTGTGTGAGGCGGATCGGCGAGGGACGCATCAAGCTGCGGGCGCCGGCCCGTCACGAGGTACGGCCGGCGGCCCCTCCTCCTCATCCATTGCTATGCCTGGGCTGGCTATACCCAGAGTATGTCAGGTACCCAGAGTAGTTCAGGTACTGTGGGACCGCACCTGGGTGATGCTGGGTCCAGGGATGCGGGGAGTGTGCGGGACTTGCTTTCAGGTCTGCGGGAGTTGTTGGGTCAGTTTCCTTCGGGTTCCCTGGTGGCGGCACCTGTGGAGGCGTTGTTGCCTAGAGCGAATACTTCTGTGGTGGGTCCCACCGCAGCGCTAGCGGGTACCAACGCTGCTTCTGATGGGGGGTCGCAGTCGGGTGTCGTCACACAAGTGCCACTGGCAGCCTCATCGCCGAGCGGCGCTAAAGTGGGTGAAAAGGGTGGGGACGGCATTCGTTTGGCGGATGCGGCACGATGCGAGGTTTATGTATGTTTTGAGGGCCCGTTGGGATCCCATTTGAAGGCAGAAGTGCGCGAGAAGATCTGGAAAGGTGAGTACCTAGAGATTTTCACTCTACTTCCGTTGGAAAAGTTTAATTTAGACAGAGTCAAACCGGAGGAGAGTAAAAAGGAGGACGAGGAAAAACGTCGGTACCGGCTTATTCCCCGCACGTTTTCAAACTGGTTACAGGCTTTTGCGATACTGGCGAGTGTTATAGGGGAAAAGACGCCTGAACATTGTTCGGCTCTTTTCTGCTATATGGATGCGATTGGGGAGGCTCATCGGGTGTATGGGGGCGTGGCATGGCTCCGTTATGACGAGCAGTTCCGGCAACGGATGTCTATTCGCCCGTCCATCCGGTGGGATCACAAGGACATCAGCCTCTGGATGAGGTTGATGACCTCGGCTAGGTCACCTTCCCCCTTTTTTCCAGGGACGGCCGGGGGTTCCGCTACCTCGGGACAGCCGGCCGCTAAAAAAAAGGGGTATTGCTGGCAGTACAATGAAGGAACGTGTAGGTTTGGAAGTGGTTGCCGCTTCAGACATGAATGTTCCAGTTGTGGCGGAAGTCACGCATACGCCAGGTGTTTTAAGCAGGCTAAGGGTCGTGCCGCCGAAACTGCGGGAAAAAGGGAGGACGCCGGTGATGGTCGGAAGGATGCTCCCTTTCCTAAGTAAGTATCCGGATCGAGCGGCGGCTCGTCTGTTGGAGGAGGGGTTTTTGGAAGGTTTTCGTATCCCGTGCTCTTTGTCTGTTATTCCTGCAGTTGCTGGTAACTTGGAGTCAGCGCTTCAGCATCCCTCGGTCGTTTCGGACAAGCTCTTTAAGGAGGTGCGTTTGGGCCGCATGGGGGGTCCTTTTTCCTCTCCTCCTCTGGACAATCTGGTGGTTTCACCTTTGGGGGTGGTGCCGAAAAAGGAACCCAATGCATTTCGTTTGATACATCATCTATCTTACCCCAGAGGGGGTTTGGTAAATGATGCGATCGACCCAGCTGTTTGTACGGTGTCCTACACGTCTTTTGATGCGGCTGTATCTTGGGTGCGTCGGTATGGGCGGGGTGCATTGTTGGCTAAAACGGATGTAGAGTCTGCCTTTCGGTTGTTGCCGGTCCACCCAGATAGTTTTTCGTTGCTCGGTTGTCTGTGGCAGGGATCCTATTTCGTGGACTGGTGCTTGCCGATGGGTTGTTCTATTTCTTGTGCCTTGTTTGAAACCTTTAGCTCATTCTTGGAATGGGTGGTCCAGGATGTGGCAGGTGTCAATTCAGTCATTCACTATTTAGATGATTTTCTGTGCATAGGCCCTCCTGAGTCTACCATGTGTGGTGTGTTGCTGGCTACGTTACAGCATGTGGCTTCGCGCTTTGGGGTTCCATTGGCGTCAGACAAGATTGAAGGTCCTACCACGGTGCTTAGTTTTTTAGGCATTATGATCGATTCACAGGCTATGGAGTGTCGCTTACCGGAGGATAAATTGGTGGCCCTTCAGACTGAGATTCGGGAGACAATTGGCAAACGTAAGCTCCGCTTGCGGCAGCTGCAATCCATTCTTGGCAAACTGAATTTTGCCTGTAGGATCATGCCAATGTGGAGGGTATTTTGCCGACGGTTGACGGCGGCGGCGACGGCTGGAGTCCGGGCGCCTTTACACTTTGTACGGTTGACAAGGGATCATAGGGCGGACTTACAAGTGTGGCAGTCGTTTTTGGAATCTTTCAACGGGCGGTCGTTGTGGATGGAGGGCCCCTTTAGCAATGCGGATATGGAATTGTTTACCGACGCGGCGGGTTCCTCTGGCGTTTTTTTCAGGGTGGTTGGAGTGCAGAATCGTGGCCTGTAGAATGGGTTGAGGCGGAGTTGGTGAGGAATTTGGTTCTGTTGGAATTGTTTCCAGTGCTGGTAGCAGTGGAGGTTTGGGGTTCCTTCTTTCGGAACAAGAAGGTCCGATTTAATTGTGACAACATGGGGGTAGTGCAGGCTATCAACACTGTTTCAGCTTCTTCGCCTCCGGTGGTTCGTTTGTTGCGGTATTTAGTTTTGCGATGCTTGAAGCTCAATACCTTTATTTATGCAGTCCACTTGCCAGGAGTATGTAATACTGTAGCCGATGCATTATCTCGTTTCCAGTGGGACAGGTTCCGTGCGTTGGCACCGGGAGCGGAGCAACATGGGGTTCCTTGTCCTCGGCATCTGTGGCGGCTTCCTTTGGAGTCATAGCGGGTTTGCTGCAAAGGTCGGTGAGCTCGGCAACGTGGTCTGCTTATGTGAAGGTATGGCAGGACTGGTTTTTGTTGCTGCAGGAAGTTGGGGCTGCTGACGTTGGTGAGGTAGGTGTGGAATTGGTCCTTTATTTTATCGGTTGCAATAGCTTAAAAGGTGTGTCGCCGGGTTCGATGAGCAAGAAGCTGTCCAGTTTGGCATTCCTTTTTAAGCTATTGGGAGTACGGGATTTTACAAAGGATTTTGTAGTGCGGCAAGTGATAAAGGGCTTTCTTAAGGGCCAGCATCGTCCGGATTTACGTAGGCTGGTGACTTTTGATATCTTGGAAAAAGTAATGGGACATCTCCCTTTGTGTTGTTTTTCCACTTTGAAATTTTACTTTTTAGAGCGTCATTTACGTTAGCATGTTTTGGGGCCTTTCGGATTGGGGAACTCGTTAGTTCATCAAGGTGGGCTCATGGAGGCCTTTTGTGTCATGACGTGGTCCTGTTGGCTGATGCGGTCCGGGTGCTGATTCGACGGTCTAAGACCGATCAGCTTGGAAAAGGGGCATGGGTGGAGTTACAGCGGGTGCGTGGTTCACAAGTATGTCCAGTACAAGCGGTTCAGGAATTTTTGGGGGTTCACTCGTCATTGGAGGGATCATTTTTATTACATGCCGACGGGTCAGCTTTGTCCCGATTTCAATTTATTTCTGTTTTTAGAACCTGTCTTGCTGGGGTGGGGGTCGATGCCAAGCATTTCTCTTCCCACTCTTTCCGCATCGGGGCTGCTACGGAAGCGGCGAGGTGGGGTTTGGGTGAGGCTGCCCTCCGACGCATAGGGAGGTGGGAGTCTAACCGGTATCGTTTGTATGTCCGCCCTCACTTAGTTTAGCCTAATTTGTTTGGTTGGTCTTCCTTCTGCTCCGTTTGCTGCATTACGTTGTTATTGTTCCTGACAGGTGGTAGTCTATGTCTTTTTCCTTTTGTTGCACACTGTTTCTTATTGTTCCTTACAGGTGGTGGGCCGTGCCTCGTCTGTATCCTGGGGCACTCCTACGTGTTTTGGGGGGCCAGGCGGGCGGATGTTCGTCCTGATGGTAGACAGCTGGCCGTTTCCAGAAGCGCAGCGGACGTGCACTGGATTGGTATGCCGGGGATGCTCTGGATCAGGGTAGTCCCGGAGGTACATCGGTTTTGTTGCACTTTTTTTCTTATTGTTCCTTACAGGTGGTGGGCCGTCCCTCGTCTGTATCCTGGGGCACTCCTACGTGTTTTGGGGGGCCAGGCGGGCGGATGTTCGTCCTGATGGTAGACAGCTGGCCGTTTCCAGAAGCGCAGCGGACGTGCACTGGATTGGTATGCCGGGGATGCTCTGGATCAGGGTAGTCCCGGAGGTACATCGGTTTGTGCTGTTGGATAGGGCGCCGGACGTCTTGATCCTACATGTCGGCG
>NW_017308109.1:191561-209334 GCF_000935625.1 Nanorana parkeri | reverse complement strand
TTTTGGTGCAAGAAGGAACCTATGGCGTGCCCTAGTCAAGCTTGCCACAACCCTTTTAAACATCACACATTGTCAATCAATGCTATATTAATTCATATCACTCAAGGAATAGAAAAACAGAGCAAATAATAAACTGCTGCTGTAGAAATATCCATAGTTCCAGTGCAAAAATGCCCAAATAAGCAATCATGAAACACAATTAAATCTAAGCTCCACATTTCTTGGATCAGCATCACTGCCTTAGGCACAATAGGGAAACACACATATTCAAATATTTATACACACATTAAAACACATGCATAAAAGCACATGCATTAAAACACACACATAACACACGCATTAAAACACACGCATAACACACACATTAAAACACATGCATTAAAACACACACATGGCACACGCATTAACACACACATTAAAAAAATACACAGACTTAATGAAGCACACACATCACACATGCATTAAAACTCACACATATCACACACTCATTAAAAAAATAATATACACATCACACATGTAATGAAACACACACATATACATATCACACACTCATTAAAAAACACACGCATAGCTTCATTTAAAAAAATTACACTGTCATGGTCCTTGGAATACTGAACCATGTCTCCTTGACTATATTACACAGTGGTGGGTCCTCCACCCTCTCTTAGGGTTGAATCACTCTGTGTTTGTGTCATTGGTCACAGTTTGTCTTAAGGATAATCCCCTCCAACGGCTCCGGGGTCTGGAAGGAAGGCATTGTTCTGTGTTTATGTAATTATCTCCTGGGACTTCTCTGTGTCATTACCCATATCAGCCCTCCCCTTCAAGTTATCGGACCAATCCCTGCTGACCCTGTTTCAAGTCCTCCTTTGCATGGCCACACATATCAGCCCTCCCCTTCAAGTTATCGGACCAATCCCTGCTGACTCCGCTTCAAGCCTTCATTTGCATGACCAATAGGAAGGTGTTGGTTTGGGCGGGTTGTTCAAACTGTTGTGTATAAAAGTGTGTGTGTGCATTCAATAAAGCAGATCCCTGTTGGAACTTACATACAGCCTGCCTGGTGTTTGTTCTGAGCTGGATTGGAACGGCACATAGCTGTAGTTCCAATCCCGGATTATCGGACGATCGAAGGATCAGACGTTGCGGTCTGACCTCTGATCCATTAGTAGCAGAGGAGTGCCGGGAGAGTGGAACCGAGGGAGCAAGGGGCTCGTTACATACACAAACTCATTAAAAAACACACAATAAAACACATCACACACACACCACTATTAACATTAAAAATCAGCCGTACATCAGCCGCATTCGTCTCACTTCATCACCCTTCGGTTCGGCTGAATAGCCTCAGCACGTTTGGCCAAACCGAGGGAAAGAACCTGTTCGCCTTCACTGGATGCAACATCTGGATTGGCTGAGGCGAACGTTTGGCACTTCATTCCCTGCTGTTCAACCCTATTCTCAAAGGGGCCGAACAGCACAGAATGAATAGCCGAATGCTTGGCTCAGCATTCAGCTCAGTGATTCTGTCTGCTACCTCAGAGGTAGCGAACAGAATAAAAAATGTTACTGTAAAATAAAAAAATATTGGGGTCCCCTTCCCAAATCGTGCCAGACCCTTTAGGTCTGGTAGAAATGTTAGGAGGGACCCCAGATGTAAAAAAAATTGCATGGGGTTCCCCTATAAATTCCCATCAGACCCTTTAGGTCTGGTAGGAATTTTACGGGGGACCCCAATGCCCAAAAAAGGGAAAACAATATGTAAGGTCCCCCCTAAAACCCCATACCAGACCCTTAATCCAAGCACTGCCTGTCAGGTGCAGGAAGGGGAGGACAAGTGAGCGCCCCCCACCATGCACCATACCAGGCCACATGCCACTGCATCAGGAGGGTGCTTTTCCAGGGGGCATCCCCTGGAAAGGCACCTTATCCCCATGCCGATGAGGACAAGGGTCTCTTCCCCACAACCCTGGCCCGGTGGTTGTGGAGGTCTGAGGGCATGGGGGCTCATCTGCATCTGCGTACCCCCTTTCATAAAGCAGGCACCCAGATTCCACCCCACTTGTAAATGAGTAAAAGGTAGTTGGTATTTCTACTCATTCACAAAGGGGTTGAGTAAAAAGTAAACATAAACACCACACCGTGATAAAATCCTTTAATTGAAGAAAAACAAAAGTCAGTTTTTCACCATTAATTTAATTTTTCCTTAAAAAAAATAAAATCGTTCAACCCTGTAATCCAAAGGGCGGTCTCGTCATCCAGCGATGTAATACATCGTCGATCACGATGAACGTCGCCGGCCAAATCTCCGAAATCAAAAAAGTCCTGCCAACCCGACCGCTACCGACGAACTCCTTCTGCAAAATGACAGGTCCAGGCCGAATGCAAACAAATGGGCAAAGCGAGTCGTGATTGTCACAACTCGCTCCACCCATTTGTTTTCATGGCAGCTCACTGTACTCAGATGGCATGTAAAGAAATGGGCGAGTCCTGTGTCGTCATGGCCTCTTTGTCTCATTTTGCAGGGGGAGTTTGGCATTTGCAGTTGGTGGACAGCGGGACTTTTTGATGTGTTTTTTGTTCAATTAAAGGACACGTTGTTGTGTTTTTATTTACCACTTTGTTTACTATTTGGTGAATGAGTAGGGCTAAAAACTACCCCTTACTCATTCACAAGGCAGGGGGGAGAGCGGCATCTGGGTGCCTCTTTTGAAAGGGGGTACCCAGATGTGCAGTTGACCCCCACAACCACCAGGCCAGGATTGTGTAACGTTCCTCCCTGCCGTACGGCGTCATGTGTGCGTTCCAGTGTGGAACGCAGCAGCGGGAGAAGCCGCAGAGGGGTTCCTCCTACATCCGGGAACGTAGGGTGCGCTCCACGCTGGAACGCGGAAGTGCGCCGCGGCCGCGTGACGTCGCGGCCGCGGCCTATTTAAACTGAAACCGAACGAGGCAGGGTGTTCACTATTGGCTTTCTCATGCCCCAACACCCTGGAACATCGTTCTCCGAGCAGACTGCATTGCTAGGACCTAAAGGAGGACTACCCTACTGCTGAAAGAAGTGACTCTTGTCACCACTGATCCACACCTAAGCGCAAGTACCTTAAAGCCTATAGGGATTTTCACATCTATGGACTGCCTAGACGTTTACATCAGTACTAAGTGTATGCTGATAAGGCTGGTCTGCCTACCGCCTATCTTATATGAGTATATATGCATGTGGGTATCTATGGACTATCTCTACCTATAAGTACCGGGAATCGTGCGCACTTATAACTGTTTGCCAACCTCCACATCAGTACCGCAGGTTTCAAGCAACCTCACCTGAAGAGACTTTGTGATTCCATCCGGGCTTAGGCCCTTACTCCTCAGTCTCCATACCAATTCCTATCTCCCTCCTATTACGGCTCATGATGCAAGAACCCCAAACTCTCCGCCTATGATTGAGAGCGACGCCTGGGGTTCGTGACTGAGCGCACGGTTTCCCTAGGTTCCGCAGTTGAGATCCTACTCACCTCCTACTAACTACAAGCGGGCTGTGACAGATTGTAGGGAAGAGGCCCTTGTCCTCACTGGCATGGGGACAAGGTGCTTTTCCAGGGGGTCCCCCTCCATATCCCGAGGGCATGTGGCTTGGTATGGTGCAGGAAGGGGGGCGCTCGCTTGTCCCCCCCCCCTTTCCTGCCCTGCTGGCCCAGTGCTTGGATTAAGTGTCTTGGATGGGAATTAAGGGGGGACCTTTTTTGGGCGTTGGGGATTCCTCTTAAAATTCCTACCAGACCTAAAGGGTAATCCCACACTTTTTTTTTTTACATCTGGGGTCCCTCCTAAATTCCTACCAGACCTAAAGGGCCTGGTATGATTTGGGAGGGGAGCCCACGTGTTTTTCTTTTTCAATTCTATTTTTTAACAACTTGCAGGGGATTCGGTTCGTCCGCATGTGCGTTCGGCACGGCTGTTTACTTCAGCTACTGTACAGCCTATTGTGAATAGTGCATACAGCAGCCCTACGTTTCGGCTGAACCGAAGAGCTTCTGCAGCCGAAGCGAGCCGAAGGATTAGTCAAATGTTCAGGTAAATCCTTAGTGAATAACCCCCCCAGTCTTTTGTTTGAGCATTCTGTAAGTTCTATATGATGTATGAATCTGCCTTGACAGATAATAGTTTTTGGTCAAAACGTGCTGCAAATGGTTGTTAATACCCTTGGTTTCCTTTTTACCTTTTTTCTCTTGTTGGGCTGGCTCGCCTATGTTTCTGTTGGTGTTCCCGCCCCTCTGTTTGGACTGCTTTTGGGTAGTCCATACATTAATTATCATCAAGCTGTGTCCCTCAATGGATGAGAGAGAAATAAAAACTATAAAGCTATAAAATCCTTATCTTGGAAAAGAATTCAGGGACACCGTACTCCCTCATTTTCTATTGTTCTCTCTTGGGCTGCTTGCTGCAACTAAGCATGTGTGAGGTAGAAGAGGGTTATAGGCGGGCCCGGATTCCCTGGGGTGGCAGGGCGCGGAGGGGCGGGGCAGCGCTGTCCTTGTGGGGAAGTTCCGGCCGTCGGTCAGTAGGTTCCCTTTCTACATTTAGTCCTGCTTTGCACAAGCAGGACTACATGTAGAGTGAGGCAGCTGATTGTTCGTTTACATGTGAACTCGGCGATGTCGCCGAGATTACATGTAAACAGTCTGCAGCCTCCTCCCCTCCCCCCTGCACTTACCTCTCTCCTCTGGTTCCGTCCTCCGTGCTCCGCCGCCGAGTCCGTCTCCTCACTGCAGTGACCGTTTCAGTAAAAAAAAATGTAGCTCGCGGTATACTGAGCCTAAGGTGACGGGAGGACGCTAGTTTGTGTCCTCCTGTTACCCTAAGGAGAACTATGGGGAAAAGCCTTGACCCCATAGTTCTCCTTTAATAGTGTACTTTCAAAGAAAGAAAGTGCACCTCTCCTGTCTGGACCCCCCCACCACCGATCTAACCTAAAAGAACCCACCCTCCCCTGTCTTAGATGTATACTTACTTGCAGGGCCAGACTGGCCATAGGGCAAACTGGTGCACTTGCCCGGTGGGCTGGGCCGGGCCGAATACAATCAACCTGATTGTGTTCGGCCGCTCCCTTATGCTCGATGACCGGCTCTAAGCAGCTACCACACAGGCAGCACAAGCGTCCGCTAGAGGGCGCTGGTGGGGAAGGGGGGGCGGAAAAACACCTCCTCACCCAGCTCTCTCTGCTCCCTCCCTCTCTCCAGAGCTTGCTGGTGCTGTTCCTGCACTGTCCCGGCCGCGATATTTACATATGAATGGGCCGCAGTAATTTGCATATCAATAAGCCGCAGTTCATTCATATATAAATATCGCAGCTAAATCATATGCAGATCAATGCCGCCGCCTCCTCCTCTCCCCCCTGCTGCTAAGGAAGAAAAGACTGCCTGAAGACTGCAAGAACAAGGTAAGTTTAAGTATGTGTATGGCCACGTCAAGGCACCTCCATATAGTGCGGTTGATGAGTGCGTTTGCCATTTGTTTTGCTTGACTGATTTGGTGCAGTGACGCATGGGGGGTCTCAGCTGCCGTTGTGATGTGCCGGGTCCCTTGTGCGTCCCTGTGCCTTTAAGGGAGGTTGGGCTTCCTCCTGACAAACCTGCACCCAATTTAATCTTCTGCCCCATGTGCTCCAAGATGGAGACTCTCATACTTTAGAGTTAGGACCGCACTATATGGTGGTGCCTTGACGTGGCTGTGCGGCTTTCACATTTTCTGCAGAAGACGTGTATCTAAACCTCTGCTTTTAACCTTAGTAGTTAGACAGGTTTTTATTGCATGCTGGCTGGCGAGTGTGTCGGGAAACTTTTTGCTGAGCCTTGAGTCCAGCACATCACTGAGCCCTGAGTCTAGCGCGTCACTGAGCCCTGAGTCGAGCGCGTCACTGAGCCCTGAGTCCAGCGCGTCACTGAGCCCTGAGTCCAGCGCGTCACTGGAATGCACTGATACCGATACCAGTATTGGCATTGGCGCAGATACTAGGCATTTTCATGAGTAGTTGTACTTGTGAAAATTCACCAATACCAAAAAACTATATCAGCGCTAGACATGTGCGATTCATTTCGTTACGAATCGAAATTCGTACGAATTTTCCTGAAATTCCGAATTTCGGAGCATCCGAAATCCGAATGGCAGTTTCCGAATTATATCCGAAATACGAAATTCCGTTAACGAATTTTCGGATCCGAATTTCTTTGAAACAGGAACTAATATTACCCCTGTAAAATGTAAATGAGGTTGAACAACATGACAAGATTTTTTTTTAATCCGAGATACCGATCCGCTGCTGCTGAGGGTTGCATTACAATACACAGTTACACACAGTCACACACAGGCAGGAAATATGAAATTCCGTTGACGTATTTTCGTTCCGTTACGAACATTCGTTTTATATTGAAGTTAAAAAGCAAAGTACATTTATATTGGAGTTGAAGGTATTTTATTTTTAAATCCGAAATCCGAAATTCGGATATGGAATCCGTTAACGGAATTCGTATTTCGTTTTGGTTGACCAATCAGAGGTCCTCTTCTGCTGCTGAGAGTTGCATTACAATACAAGCAGGAAATACGAAATTCCGTTGACGTATTTTCGTTCCGTTACGAACATTCGTTATATTAAAGTTAAAAAGCAAAGTACATTTATATTGGAGTTGATGGTATTTTTTTTTAAATACGAAATACGAAATTCGGATATGGAATCCGTTAACGGAATTCGTATTTCGTTTTGGTTGACCAATCAGAGGTTTTCTTTTCTGCTGCTGAGAGTTGCATTACAATACAAGCAGGAAATATGAAATTCCGTTGACGTATTTTCGTTCCGTTACGAACATTCGTTATATTAAAGTTAAAAAGCAAAGTACATTTATATTGGAGTTGAAGGTATTTTTTTTAGAAATACTAAATTCGGAAACGGAATTCGTATTTCGGATAAAAAAAACAACTACCACTCCAATATTAACAAAGGTATTTTGCTTTTTAACTTTTTCATAACGAATGTTCGTAAAGTTACGAAAATATAACCGCCACTAACGAAAATTCGTATTTCGTACGAATCCGAATTGAGTTCAGTTACGAATTACGAAATACGAAATAACGGATATTCCGAAACGAAACAGAACAAATTTTTTGACGGCGCACAAGTCTAATCAGCGCTTTAAAGTTTCAAACTGAAGTGGCTGTCACTTGCTTGCTGGGGAACTCGCAGCAGCCTTCTTGGGAACCACACGGTGCCTGTTTACAGAGCTTCCTTTAGCCACACATATTCCCTCTCCTGACCCTCTGCACCACTCCTGAGATCATCTGCCCGAGACATCAGACCGGCACCCCAGAGCAGAGCAGCAGCACAAAGAATGCAGCAAATTCATATACTATTATTCTGCATTGCTGTATAATGTATTGCTTGGATTTGTAGTCCAATACAGCTTAGAGTCAGTGGCAGAACTACCAGGGGCACACCAGTTGCAGTTGCCATGCTCCACCACTGTCCTAAAATCCTGTGTAATACACTACATATCTGTGTAATATACTATATACACACATAGGTATGTAGTGTATTACACAGGTATGTAGTGTATTACACAGGTGTTGCTGTGGTCCGCCTATGTATGGAATTGGTGGTATTGTACCAGTGTTGCTGGAGAACTCTGAGCGCCTATATTGTTGCAAGCTTGTGTATCAACTGTAGCCCTCCTGTACTTAGCAGCAACTGGCCCTGCCCCTCGATTGCACTTCAGTGTTTGGCGCCGCACCTCGATTGCACCTCCATGTTTGGCCCCACCCCTCGATTGGGGGCAGGGCCTTCGGGGTCACATGATTGGGCTGCTCAGTCTAAAATGGCCAGGCCTATTTTTTGTCCCAGTCCGGCCCTGCTTACTTGTATGTATAAAATTAGCTTATCACAGTAAACATCCTGCAGAGAAATCTTTGGGCTGTCTCCTGAGGTCAGCAGTGGCGTAGTGTAGGGAGTAGGCTGGGAGGTACTTGCCTCAGACACTGGTATGAAGGGGGCCGTCGGCAGGGCCGAATTTCCCAGGGAGCAGAGGGGCGGTAGGGATTCCTATTGCCCATGATATACTGTCAGGATGCAGAGCAGAGAACGTTCGTTCTCTGCTCTGCTCGGTGTAGACAGTGATAAGTGAGAACTGCACTCACAGCCCTTTCCTTCTTAGCTGTCAAAGGAATTCTAGCACAGTGCTGTGCTATAACTCCTGTATTGGAGGTGACAGGTTCAATAAAGAGAACCTGTCACCTCTAAATGCTATCACACAGGGGCTTGTTATCTCCTGTGTGATAGCAATAAAGTTAAGTTAAACAAATTAAAAAATAAATTAAAAAAATAAAATAATTGATAAGTAAAAAATAATAATTACTGTTAAAATACATCTAAACCTGTTTTGAAGCAGTAAAGCAAAAAATCTAATTAAAAATGGATACAAAAATTAGAGTAAAAAAACTTTAAAAAAGTGATAAAGTAAAAACAATAAAGAAAATAAATTAGAGGTGCATCGAAATGACAATGTCAAAACTGAAACAAATAAAAAATGAAATATTTAATTTAAATTTTTTTTTTTTTACATTTTATTTTTATTTAAAAGAAAAAAGAGAAACAAGGGATGCACTGCTATTTCCGTCGAAAGATAGCACTTTCGGCATTTTGCAAAAAGTGCTATTTTCGGACGATATGTTTTATGGCCGACATTTTGGTGCATCCCTAATGAAAACTAACCCTGCTGCCCCCACCACCTGGTTGCCATTCTCCATTGGGGAGACGAGGCGCATAGAGGAACCTGGCCTTTGGGTAGCAGAGAGAAAAAAACAGCCCTGGGCACCAGTCTGAAGGGGGCACCACTGGAAACCGCTCGCTCCGCTGCTCTGCCAGGCCTGCCACACTGAACTATCATGGCAGGAAAGCAGTGCCTGCACTAGGCTCAGAAAAGTTAGGCAGCCGCCTCAGCACATGCTGGGTCCTCGCAGCTCTCTAGTTTTTGTGTTTACAGAGCTGAAGGTTCGGCAGCAGCGACAGGAGGAATGCAGAAGAGTTGAGCTTTGTTCCTAAAAGTCACTGGCCTGATAAGTCAATTGTGTGTGTGTGGTTGGCAGTGGAAGAGCCAGTGGGGGTCAGTGGGCACAGAGATGGTGGTGGAGGAGGAGAGAGGTGGCACAGTGGCAGGGGGAGAGCCGGGGGATCAGTGGATACATAGGCTGTGTGGGGAGAAGAGAGACGTGGGCACAGTGACAAGTAGATAGCCACCTTTTTTGTGATCACCATCAAGGTATTTAAAATATAAAATAAAGAATTTATAAAAAAGTAGATGGCCACCCAAGGCTAACATTGGTGGCAGCAGCAGGAGGATCGCAGGGTGAGAGGTTAGGTGAGCTCTATACCCCATATCTGGGATGAGAAGTCAAGTGAGTTCCCTACCCCAAACTGGGATGAGAAGTCAGATGAGCTTGTACTCTATAGCTGGGATGGGTGATCAGGTGAGGTCTGTACCCCATAACTGAGATGAGAAGTCAGGTGAGCTCTGTACCCCATAGCTGGGATTGAAGGTCAGGGGAGCTCTGTACCCCATAGCTGGGATTGGAAATCAGGTGAGCTCTGTACCCCATAGCTGAGATTAATGGGTCAGGTCAGTGGCAGATCCAGGGGGGAAGGATGGCAAAAAGGCAATTTTTGCAGGTGATGGGGGACATTTTCATGAATACCTAGGCGCAGCCCATCAATGAAGAGCAGGTGTGGGCCGTGTGCTACCAGTGTGCCCAGCAACTGGCCCAAAGCTCCCTGGTACTGTGGACCAGGGTACGGGACCCAGCACCAGTCCTCTACAGATTATGGTGTTCTGCATTGGTGTATAATGTATTTCTGAGATTTGTAGTCCTCTGTAGCTGGTGGTATTATTGCTGTATAATGTATTGCTTAGATTTTTAGTCCTCTATAGCTGGTGGTATTCTGCATTGCTGTATAATATATTTCTGGGATTTGTAGTCCTCTATACCAGGCCTTCTTAAACTTTTTCCAACCCCTTTTCAGCCGAGGAAATTTTTGCGTGACCCCAGTGTCGGATAGTGTCTCTCAGCCCCCCCCAGCGTTGGTTGGTGTCTCTCTCTTCCTCAATCCCCCTCCTAGCGTCAGTCAGTGTCTCTCTCTTCCTCAATCCCACTCCCAGCGTCGGTCCGTGTCTCTCTCTTCCTCAATCAGTGTCTCTCTCCTCCTTTCCCAGCTAATTGCTGATTCCTGCTGTCTGTGAAATGGTAAATGACTATTATGCTCTTCAGGGATCTTTGACAAGGCTTAGCACTGTGCCCTGCAATCAGATAACAGGATTGGGTGCCAGGAGATAAAGCTGCCATATTCTTTCCAGAACCCCAGGGTGAATTAATTTAACTCCTTCACTGCTGCAGACCTGCACTGGCAGTCTTAAGACAATGCTAAGCCCCAGCTTCACATTGCAAAGGATCCATGTGTACTGGTGCACCTCAGACACAAACGTCTTCATTTTAAGCTCAGGACAAATCCCAGTCGTGTGAACTACACTCAGAAAAAACATTGAAATCTACAGGAATGTGTTTGTGGACCAGACAGAAAACATTCCGGTCTGTAGATGTTGCATAAAACTTACTTTTACCCTCCAGCAGCTGTGCTCTGCTTCTGGCAGGTTACAGAAAGCTCCGCCGTCTGAAAAGAAAAAAAAACCTTCCTGCACACACGTGGTCAGGAAGGTATCAAGGTATCAAGTGCACAGGGGGGCCCGGGACCACAATAATTACACTGCACATATGAAACTATAATACAAAAATCTTGCTTGGAGCCCGGCCCTCCCAGGCTCCTCACACAAGTGCTGTGCATACCCCCCTGATGGCAGCCCTGGCTGGGGATTCGAATTGCGACCCCCCATATGGGGTCGCGACCCACAGTTTAAGATGCCTTGCTCTATACAGTGTCAGATCTACCAGGGTCACAGCAGTTGCGGCTGTGATGCGGCCCTAGCTTTTCACCACTTGGGGGGCCCCCCTTCTAGCAGTCTGTGGCCCTCCATCCTTCATGGATCGTGTGTATCATGAGTGAACTATGGTTTCGCTTGTGGGGGAGCGCTAATGAAAGACTTGCCCCCGGATGTCTTGTGACCTTGCTACGCCTCTGGAGGTCAGACACACACAGGAAATGGTTCTATTGAAGTTTATAGGGATTGGCTGCACTGGTGTGGCCAGTGCAAAGAAGGTTTCACTGTAGTATGTAAAGATTCTAGCAGGTCATTGGATACTAGTAACTATACAGTACAGGGTATCACGGGTCACTGTTTTACATTCCTTGTAATCAGGCAAATATAATATATTTAAAGTAAATGTCTCACTCTTTATACAGACTGCCAATAAGCATGCAGCCAGGGCCGGGCTTTTGTTTTAGAAAGCCCAGCATGCCTTTCAAATCTTGCGTCATGCATTTAGACAAATATTAAAAAAATATTAGTGTATAACATTGTAAACTATACAACATTAAAATAAAGTTGATGAAAACTATCATTATAGTAGAATTTGTCTTTTACCTTCCTAAAACCAAAAAAGGTGATTCATCTGTGCATCTGTCTATTGGTTCTAGTGTGCCTTAACTATGCTGAAACCACCCTTATTTTCCAAGTGATGTTGCCAAAAAATGTTACAAGGCAAATATTGGCTGGATTAACATTTATTGATCGACCTCTCAAATAATTCTGCAATGACACACTATCCTTTTTTGCCAGCATCAGGATTCATTTCTTTTTTTACAGTACAACAGATCTCAGTTGATACCATTCATCAGCTTAATTAAATATATTTTATCCGCAAGGATTTTTAACTCAACTTTCTAAAAATTAACTTCTTTGACGAAAATGATCCGGCGTATACATTTTTCAGTACAGCGGAGGTTTAAGTTGATGGTGCTATCCCTCCTATTCCTTACCTTTGCCATGCATTTTGCTTTGGACATTTTCTCTCTTTCTACAACAGCTTCTTGTCCATGTCCATCTCAGAACCACCCCAGAGCCAAAACACATTTGGTCCGGAAGATGCCAATTGCGAGGACACTGCAAGATTTTAGTGGCAGTAATGGATCTTCAGTGGACACAAGCCAGATGTTGAAGACTTCAGAAATAAACCAGAATATTCAAAAAAAAGCAACAAAAGGATATCAAGGATCGAAGTTGGCTTCACTTTTCCAGCACCCACTTTACAACACCCTAATGCCTGTTATCAAAGAGGAGGACAAGCTATTCAGAGTTAACACAGAGGAAAGATTTACCTTGAAAAGCAGTGGAAGTGAAGAATGGTAAGTTGTCATTGTAAGTTAACTATTAGTAAATAATTATACAGTTCCAATTATTCAAAACTTGTGTGATTCAGTTAATGCGTGACCCCTACATTTGACATAAAAATACTTTACAATGTTTGTAGCACACTTACAGCGGCCATACAGTGCACATACACATCCTAACTTTTGGATAAATTAGACAAATTTAAGCTACCCTTAGACATAAGATAACCTCTGATCCAGCAGTTTGCTCATGTCTATAGTTCCTCTCCACCACTGTGGACAGCCTGTTATTAGAGCGGAACAATCATTCAGGTCAGGAAACATGTCCCAGCCGCTATTTCTGACCTGTCTGCCTGCACCACTCATCTTCTCTCTCCTCTATATTTATTTAAACTTATTTGATCTAATGGATCAATCTTGCAAGAGTATGGAGCACTCTGCAGTGCTGGGGAGATATGCTGCTCTGAGGACAGTAGGACTGTACTTGCATATCTTACGGCATATTATGTCTTTGGGTAGCCTTAGACTTTGCCAGTACATTATTCATCAATGCATACCTTACTTCAATTTTAGGGCAAGCAAATATCCACATTACTGTAAGTCTTCACTTTTTATTACTTTGAAATTACATTGAAACTAGGGATGTTCAGATACCATTATCTGTATTGGTGCTGATATTTGGCATTCTCACGAGAACTACCAGGGTGGCAGCGGTTGCAGCTGCGACTAGGCTCTGGCGCTCCACCACTGTCCTGAAATCATTAGTCTGTATTGGTTTAGTGTCGCATGACACTAAAAAAAAGGTATCAGTAATTGGTATCTGTGAGTACTTGGATAAGTATCGGTACTTGTACTTGGTCTGGAAAAAATTGTATCGGTGCATCCCTAAAATATATATTCCTAGGAACCCCGTAGCCGATGCTCCTTAAAATGACAGCTGCCTCCTAACTTTTACATTTTTCTCTAGTCTAGTATTTTAATGGAACTGGAAAAGTATCAATACTTGTACTTGTACCAGTACGGTACTTGATATCCGTGCATCCCTAATTGAAACCCATTTGTAAGCACAAACTATCTGCTCCAGTTACTTAAGCACCTTACCAAACTACTCAGAATGAAGCACTATCATACTTTTAATACACATACAGTCATTAATAAATTTACTGGTACCTTGACACGAAAAAAGAATCATCTACATTTTTTTTCTGAAATAACTTAAAACTGACAAAAGTGATTGGCATCCTTCATTGTTTATTCCATATTTAATAAAATTAAAAAAAAACAGACTTTGCTCTTGTTTTTGATACAACAGAATATTTCAAATAATAAAACAAATGTGGAATGGACAAAAGTTACCATCAAGGATCATAGATGACCATTTCAGAATAGACCAATGTTTTGCTTTTAGCCATTCTTGGTGCTTTTAGCTATGTATTTTGGGTCATGATCTTGTTGGCGGACCCATGACCTGCAACTGAGAAAGTGCTGTCTGACACTGGGGGGTATGTTTCACTTCTAAATTCCTTGATAGGCTTGAGATTTAATTTTGCCCTGTACAAATTCAAGGCACCTCATGCCACATGCAGCAAAGCAGCCCCAAAACATAATTGAGCCTCCTCCATATTTCACAATAGGCATGGTGTTCAGTTGTAGCTTTATATTTTCATCTGTGCAAATAGAGCTGATGATAAAGCTGATGTGACTTGCCAAAAAGCTACAGTTGTGTCTGATGTGTCCAAAGAACATTCTCCCAGAAGCATTGTTGCTTGTCAATATGCATTTTTTCAAATTCCAGTCTGGTTTTGTGTGTTTTTCTTTTAACGGTGGTGTCCTTCTGGGTCTTCATACTTTGAGTCCACTGTCATTCAAATAGACACTTAATACCTTGACCTTGGAGTTCAACTTGTATCTCTTTGGAAGCGAATTGGTTCTTTGTCTACTATTCGCACTGTGTTTCTGTACAATCTTGGGCCAATTTTGCTCTTACAGCCAAGTCCAGAGAGGTTGGATACACTATCATGGACCTTAAACTTCTTAATATTTGCAACATTAAGCTTGGAGATGGTCTTGTAGCCTTTACCTTTGACATGCTAGTCTACAGTTTCTTTCTGATCACCTCAGACATATCTATCCTTTGCTTTCTTTGGTCCAAATTCACTGTGCTGCACATGAACATACCAAACAGCATAGTGACTAAAACCAGTTTGAAATATCACTATGATCCATTCATTTATAATTCATTTTGGAATATCTTTGTAGAAAAGAATATTGTTTTCTTTTCACCCTTTCTTTGTTCTACTTTATAACATACTGATGGCATGCAGGTATACATGAGACAATTACTTTTAATTACCTCACTTTTCAGGAGGTATGTAGCATTGTTTCAAATGAGCTGTAAGGGTACCAACAAATGTGTCCACTTCTGCAATATTATATATAGGATGATAAATCATCTTTACACCATCTGGAAACCTTCAGAACAAATTGGGCTTATCTAATAGGACAAAGCAATGTGCATAATGTAGTAAACTATAACAACTTAAAACAAGTCAGCTTCTCCTGATCTGATTACAGTAAAAGGATATCTGCGTGGTTGATATGGGTTATGCAGGTCGTGTATAATAATAGTTGTAGAGGTACTAGAAGGCAATTTCGTTTTTTAATTATAGATTTTGATTTAGAGTGGAAAAAGCTTAATGCTTCTGTCCGTTTTATTACTTCCTGTATCCCTGTTTGGGAGAATAATCCTAACTTCCTGTCCCAGAGATACTCCAGCTGGTTCAGGGAGTGAGTGGTAATAATCCCAGGGTAACCTTTGATATAAAAAAAAATTATATTTTTGTGGCTGTCCGAGTCCCTGTTGGGTGAGACTGTCCCTCATTTCTGGTACTGGTGACAACTGTCATCAAAAAATGCAATAACAAAAATGAGTGAAAGTCTATCCCTGTCTCCCTCTACGAGACAAGGCTACTAAATTTAAACATGTTCACATTGGAGGTGAGGAGATGTACAAGAGTACAAAATGTTCAATGGTGGTAGCAACATTAGCGATAAACTGTTTAAAATTAACTCCATTACAAAAACTAGAGGCCACCACCTAAAATTGGTGGAAAAAGAAATTCCAGCACAAAGGGCGAAGGGGGTTCTTCACAGTAAGATCAGTTAGGGTCTGGAACTCACTGCCACAGGCAGTGATTTCAGCAAATAATGTGGAATTGTTCAAGAAACTTTTGGACGATTTCTTAAGGGACCGTAATATACAGGGGTACAGGTACTCCTAGAATTAGATCCTAATAGGTTGGACTTGATGGACTAATGTCTTTATTCAACCTCAAATACTATGTAACTATGTAACTATGTCTCTCTATCCAAAACTTTACAAGGGCACCTTCCCTTAGCATTGAGAATGAGGTGAAGTTCTGCTGGAAGTTCCATCATCAAAATACGCGCAAGCAAAAAATACTGTTTTTTTTTTTTTTACATTTCTTTTTAAAGTGAAATTTCACCATATTCACTATTCACTCAGCTAAGGGATATTTATCTTGCAAAGTAAACAGCTTATTTGCCTGTAGTAAATCATCCATGTTTGTCCTCATGACCATTGTCATAAGGACATAAAATGAGCAATAATCCAAAATTTTGAGTTGTGATTAGAGCAGCCATGCAGGGGTAATCTTCCAATGGGAACAATTTTTCAGGTGACAGCTGTGATGGATTTCCCTGACTTTAAAGAGATTTCCTCTTACTCCTTCTTGTGTGTAAAGAGAAGGGAAGTCTTTCAGATTTAACAAAAACAAAACCTCCTGAGGGGGATTTTTACCATTCCATATGCTATCCAAAAATATAAAACAATTGTAGCCATGTAAGTCTAAGGAAAAATAGCCAGCATGATATTTATGCAACGTGGAGGCTGTGGTACAATAAGAGCAGTGCCAGTCTTAACGTGGCCATACACTGTGCAAATTTCCACCGGTTCTTCAGGAACCGGCCAAAATTCGCAATGTGGGTGCTGCTGTCGGCACCCCTTTGGCCAGCATTTCTTGATCAGCTTATTGAAGGAGCAGGTCATAAAATTTTTGTATGAACAGAGCCGGCAGCCAATGAGATGCTGGCTCTGTTCAGGTATTCTGACTATGGACAGCGGCCGCTGTCAGCATACAAAAGAAACAGCAGGGATTCCTCAATCAATGCGCTCGTAGTGTTTATGGAGGAATCGGCTCTATTTATTTTTTTTGTTTAGCCCGAAAGTTTAGATAAAACACAAACAAGGGGCGCCTTTCCTGGTGCAGACAAATTTATTAAAATCAGAATAGAAGGTAAATATAAAACATACTCACAAAATTCATGATAGAAGTATAAAAAGTATATAAGTTAAGTCCATGGACCCAAGGATGCTGCCCCCGGCTGATTTGGGGCAGCATCCTACAGACACACATTTTTTAAACGTGTTTTTAAACGTGTTTTTTTTTTTACCCATTCACCAATTTTTTATTTAATCATCAATTTCCAAACAGACTTTGATTCTAATTTTATTCATGTGTACATTGAATTGTACTGGTTGAGCAGTCCTCTCTGGCGCTTTTTTGTTTTTTTCCGAAAGTTTAGTTAGTCTAGTTTAGAAACAGGCAGGTGTAAATGTGTGGACACCAATGAAGAAGCAGGATGTAACCCTAAATACATTTTTGTAATCATTATCATTGCTTTTAATATGACTGTGTCCTACTTGATTACAGATGGCAAATTATACAAAAAGATGAGTAGTAATAAAATCAGATATGTCAGGACAACATTTTTGTTCTGTTGGCAATTTGCAGTATACATAAAGTTCTTCAATAAATAAATATAATTTTTTGTTAACCAAGATTATAACATCAAATTGTTACAATATACAAAAAACAATGCCAAGGTCAGGAAGCAGCTGTGTTAAATCAGTGATTTTGCTTTTCTGCCACACACTGCAGAGTTTGCAGAAACTTGATACTTGATCTTTAAGGCTCATGCATACTATGTCTGGCGACTGGAATTTTTCTGCACCTTATCAATACCAGTCACCGCAATGGCACACAGAAAAAAATTGTTTTCTATGTGCCCTGTTCACACTATAATGGAGTGGAGATTTCCTGCATTTTTTTCTGCACTGGAGCTCACCTGAATTCTCTGCCCATCTGCACTGCAGCTCACTTCAAAAGAAAAAAAAAAAAGAAAGAAGCAATGCCTTACATTGTAAAAATGCACGGCACTGTTCCCCAGTGCATATACAGAACAGACACTTTAGTGTCATTTTAGTGTGCAGGCTGGTGTAAACAAGCACTAAAAGGGGATTTCTACATGCCAAAACAGTCTTTTCTTGACAGCATTCATTCCATTCTTTCCAGTGGCGACTCTAGGAACAATATATAGGGGGGGCACATAAGATACCACAGTCAAAACTGGGGGGGGGGGGCCTAATAA
>NW_017308109.1:189697-191448 GCF_000935625.1 Nanorana parkeri | reverse complement strand
ATTAGAGCTGCCGATACAGCAACGCATCCCTGCTTTCTTTCCTTCCCGCTCTGTGTCCCAGCGGGGAGGATAGAAAGTGAGAACCAGGCGAGCGCTGTGTTTGGTTTTTTTGGGGGGTGGGGGGTGGGGCAAAAAAAATCTTGCACCAGTGCCCTTTGTTCCTTAGTTCTGCCACTGCCGTACTGAATTAACTAAAGACACTATGAACGAGGAATGGACACTGGTGTGTGATGACTAAGCTGTACGTTAGGACTGAGTATGAGCCGTAACTCTATTATAGGCAGTTCTCCCTCAGGGAGTATGCGTAATGCCCACTTGGGTGGTCTGATGCAGTTTGTAGTTCATGATCTGGTTACTTTGGCTTAATAACACCACTACACAAGAGAGGGCAGCAACCGCCTATAAACGTGTACAGGTGCCTACATACTGGCATGTATAACTAACATGGAGAGTGATGAGATATGAACTTTAGCAAGTCCGCACAACTACACAAGAGAGGGCAACAACCGTCTATAACAGTGTACAGGTGCCTATATACTGGCATGTATAACTAACTTGGGGCGTGATGAGATATGCAGTTCAGCAAGTCAGCACAACTTTAGCAGTGGGGTACCAGCAAGACAAGATCAATTGTACAGCCTATGAATGGTTCCAGGCTACTTGCGATTTGGAGGAGGTTCGTCCTTAGGAGCGTCCTGCAGGTTGAGGTGGTGGTAGCAGTCCAGCTTGGAGTGCCCAGCAATGAGCGGTAGCCATTCGGGCAAACGACAAGACCCACCTAGGCAGTCAGGCAGATTGTGCGGGTAGTAGCGCAGTGGATGATTGCCGGTGTTCACGCTATTAGTGGAACGCCGAGCAAGCATCCCTTCCTGTCATTATCGTGACATCGGCTTATCGTGACATCCGGTGCTGGAGTGCTCACAGGTGAGTCCTTTACACAGTTTTGCCTCAAGATGTTGGGTGACACGGTATACGACTCTGTGTATGTCAGTGAGAGGTTGAAAAGGGCAGCTTTCCCTTGCTAGGAAGGAGTTAAGCCTTGACCCAACAGGTACACCCTCTCTCTATGACGGTGTCCATACACCTTACAATTATCTGCAGATTTTCTGTGGTCAGATGGAAAAAGTGCAACAGATTGGCCCAGGTGGAGATTACTCCATCCACACAGTTAAGTGTAGATGGAAGAAACGGGTGCACTTTTTCCATCTGACCACAGCAAATCTGCAGATAAATTGTAAGGTGTGTGGGCACCTTTAGGTGTATGGCCAGCTTTAATTAGCCTGCACCTGATGGTGACTGAGGGGGAGAAAGAGCTCAGAGAGAGATCCATGCTGGACTCGATGGATGCATACAGACTGGAGAGCGCCTGAATATCTGTTGGATAAGGTCTGGCTAAAAACTGTATGTAATGGACTGTGGGTTTTGTTCATGTTCATTTATACTGGAAGCTGGAATAGCCGCTCCAGTAGGACGTAGTGAGGGACACTACAGTTAGTTAGCCTCCTAAGGTCGAGTAAGCCTTTTTATTTATGTTACTCTTGAGTTTCTGCTGGAATTCGTTTGTTTAAAAAGGGAAAACGTACCCTGTTGATAAAAATAAACTTTTTATGTTAAATGCAATAAAGCCACATTTATTGCCAATATTGATCTCAGACCAGTGACTTTCTTACAATGGTAACAAAAATAACACAATCTATCTAATCAACACAAACATCAAAACAGTAAGAAACCCCCCCCCCCCCCCCTATTCT
>NW_017308109.1:183274-189671 GCF_000935625.1 Nanorana parkeri | reverse complement strand
ACCCCCCCCCCCCCCACTGCTTTCTGCAAGACTTGACTGCAATCTGTGAGTTGGATGGATATGGCCATTTATTTTGTTATTACCGTATTATTATTATTATTATTGTACAGGATTTAAATAGCACCAACAATTTGCTCAGCGCTTTACAAAATAGTGGAGACAGTACAGTTACAATACAATACAGTTTCATAACAATAGGGCTAGGAGGGCCCTGCTCATGAGAGCTTACAATCTAGTAGTAGGGGCAAGTGATACAAAAGGTAATAATTGTTTGCAATGAGTTATTGGAGGAAGTAAAAGGCAGATATGTTGAGATGAGATAGGCTTCCCTGAAGAGATGGGTTTTTAAGGATCGCCTAAAGGTGGGCAGCGTAGGAGATAGGTGGACAGAATGGGGTAAGGAGTTCCAGAGGATGGGGGACACTCTCTGGAGAAGTCCTGGAGGCGAGCGTGGGAGGAGGTAATTAGAGAGGAGCTTAGAGGACGGTTTGGGTGATATTTTGAGATTAGGTCAGTGATGTAGGTTGGGGCGGAGTTGTAGATGGCTTTGTATGTTATTGTTAGTATAGTTAGAATGGTTGGTAAGGTGGATGAGTCTGGCAGCAGCATTCATGATAGACTGAAGGGGGGGTAGCCTGCTTAGTGGTAGGCCAACAAGAAGGGAGTTACAGTAGTCGAGGCGAGAGATTACAAGGGAGTGAATTAGTAGTTTTGTGGTTTCGTTTGTTAAAAAGGGGCGTATTTATGAAATGTTACGGAGGTTAAGTCGGCAAGAGAGCTAAGAGTCAAGGATTACACAGAGTACCCTGGCATGATGGGAGGGGTTGATCGTAGTGTTGTTGATTGTGATGGGGAAGTTGGGGAAGGGAACACAGAATGGAGGAAAAATTATGAGCTCAGTTTTTGACAGATTGAGTTTGAGGTAGTGGTGTGACATCCATGCTGAGATGTCACTGAGTAGATTTGAGTTGAGAAATAGATTTGGGTGTCATCGGCATAAAGATGGTATTGGAAGCCATGGGAGACTATCAATTGACCCAGGGAAGAAGTGTAGCTAGAGAATAGAAGGGGCCCAAGGACAGACCCTTTGGGGACCCCCGCGGAAAGAGGGAGAGGAAGAGGTAGAAGTGTAGGTGACACTCAAGGTGCGCTGAGATAGGTAGGAGATGAACCATGAGAAAGCAGAGTCTTGGAGGCCAAGGGAATGGAGTTTATTACACTACATGCATCATCTGGTGATTTACTACATGAATAAGGGCACTAAAAGACTCTGGAAATGGATCATGGTAGCAGAAGTCTGGCAAACAGGGCAGAACTCACAGTACCTCTGTACCTCTTGGGGAACTACAACCTGATGAGATCCTTTGCCTGTGCCAAACTCCATGGTTGCTATGAGAGACTCTCTAGTATCACCATGAACACAAACCACAGCAACTTTTTTCATATGAAGGTCCATAGAGCTCAGAACATCTGCTCGGACCAGAGTAACCTGATGTTACAGATCAGCAGTAAAGTTTATCTGCTGTTTTTCCTTTTACCAACAATCACCTGCCGGTTGATACAGCATCTACACAGCCAGTCCCAGCCCAGCCTGTCAATCATCCTCACTATTAGGTGTGCTCAGACCAACACCCATTGCCTGAACTATAGGTTAATTTCCTAGCCCAGTGCTCCAGTCCGTGTTAATTCGTGCACTCCATTCGTTTGGATTGCATTTTGCCTATGCTTGTTCACTGCCTGCCACCTGTGTACCACACTCTGGTTTCTTTCCTGCTCAGCTACTATCTGCACAGGTGTGTCTGAGGCTGCAACCTGATACACCCATCAGAAAAGTCCACATTTGCATGCGGGGTGCTTTGGTGAAGATCTGATGGCATTGTTTAGACTCTGTGCCTCAACCCTTACACCTTCTGCAAATGTTCAAAGACCACAGAAAGTACATTATCCAGTTTACCCTTGACAACTGACACACATCATGTCAATGAACACATTTAGGTTTCTTGGCCCTGTCAACAGGAAGAAACATTTGTGGCAGAGTTCACCAGTCCCAGGTCTTAACACCCTAATTTCCTCTTACTATCCCCCTGGTACTCTTTCCATCTACTTCCCCAAAAATAGTCTTACCAGTTGCCCAGAGAAACCATGACTGAGGTTGAAAAGTTCAGGGTCCTGCTAGAACTGAAACCAGGTCCTCTGCTGCAAAGTAATTTTCTGCCAGGTCGATTAACTAATTAACTAGTCTGCTGTTTTTGAGTGTTTCTGGTGCACCCACTTCTGCAGAGGGAGTGGGAGAGACCTCGGGAAGCAGTCCATGATGTTCCACCATTTGGGGTCCTTATAGGGGCTATTTCTATGTAAGGTAGATCGGGTCATATACAGGTGAAACTCGAAAAATTAGAATATCGTGCAAAGTTCATTTATTTCACTAATGCAACTTAAAAGGTGAAACTAATATATGAGATAGACTCATTACATGCAAAGCAAGATAGTTCAAGCCGTGATTTGTCATCATTGTGATGATTATGGCTTACAGCTCATGAAAACCCCAAGAACCCCAAATCCACAACCTCAAAAATGTAGATTATTACATGCAATCAATAAAACAAGGATTGTACATAGAACAATATCGGACCTGTGAAAAGTACAAGCATGCATATGTACTCAGTACTTGGTTTGGGCCCCTTTTGCAGCACTTACTGCAATTACTTTTGCACGATATTCTAATTATTCGAGTTTCACCTGTATTTGTGATCTGGGAGGTCTTGATAGCTCCAACTGTAGACCCACTGAATCCTGACAGTCATAGTTATACCCAGTTGGGCTAGGGCCTCTGCTTATGTAGCATTTAAAAGTAAATATGCTTTCAAAGATTACTTGTTCAAAAAGGGGGCCACCAGTCCTGCCCACTACACTTTATGCCAGTCTTTCCTTTCCACAGTCTTCTCGAAGGAAAGGTGGAAGGCCTCAGGATCACACTCAATGGTCATCTTTTGAAGTGCCTGGTTTACCTGGAATATGGATGAGATATTATCAGTACCCACAGGTGGGTTTTAAGGTTTCTGTGACAATTTCTGGGCCAGAATATCAATTCACTGCTATTGCTGCCACTGCTGCTTTCACTGTTGATACTGGAACTGCAGTATGCTTTCACTATGCTGGGCCTCAGCCTGGTGAAGTACCTCTTGGTGGGCCTCCCACTGCAGCCAAACTTTAAAAAAAGTTTTAAAAAAACCATCTACTAACCCTTGAAACTGGCTACGACTGCATCCAGCAGAATTGTTTGACCACTTAATTTCTGGAAAGATTATACCTATGGCAGCTCACATTGGGTTATCTCTTCTGTCAGAATGTTTATACGTGGATTTGTCTTCCACGTGATTAATAACGTCAGATGGGGCATTATTTTACTATGCACCTCTTCCTCGCAATCACCTAAAAGGGGCACTATTGGACTGTATAAAAATGTTGGACTTGCCTATAATGCCAATATTATTCCTTAAAGATAACATCTGACCTAAGCCTTGGACAAAACCATAAATATAATATAAAAGAAACACCAGCTCTGAGGAAGGGGAAACTTCCCAAAAAGGCGTTCAGCTGAGTCAGCTTGTTTCTGCTGGTCTAGCAGCATATTTGGATTGTTTTCCCTGACTGCTAGGAATCTGCATGTATCCTGAGATTTACATTATGTCCAACATGCTTTTTATCCACCTCTTTGTGAGTACCATTTATCACTTTTAATCTTTCTAAACAAATAAAAGGATTATTTGCACCAGGAAAGGCGCCCGGTGTTTCTTTTTTATGTTTCACACAGTGTAATCCCTCATCTGTAACGGGGCGGCCTGCCTGGAACACAAGATTCAATTTGTAGCTGAAGGAGGTTCCTATCCGGTGCTGGTTTTGCTTTTTGTGGAATTATCATAAATATAATAAGGGTGGTCTATTCTGTGACAGCATCTGTCCGCCTGACTGTCTCTTCGTGGATTTGCAGCTTTAAGAAACTCTAAACCAGGGCAATTAACATTCTTTCTCCAAATACCTTGAAACTGAAGTCATATTTGTGCCAAGACACAGTGGTTCTCAAAAAAAAAAAAAAAGATAAAAAATACATTGGTATATCCACCTAATTCTATGTACTTCAAATATAAACCCACTCATTGTACAAAGTTTTTTTTTACAATGAACCGCAGTAGAACCTGCGACACTGAGGGACAGCTGTATGTAGTTGTGTCACACTGTCACTACACTGCGGGACCTGCTATTGGCAGAGGCAAGGAGCGGGACTCGGCAGTTGGACTCTGGAGCGGGACTTAGACCCAATAGATTATTAGGTCCTAATGCTTTATTTGCATTTAGTAGTTTAAGCCTATGTTGTATCCCCAATTTAGTCAACCATTCCGGTGTATTTCCTGTTAAATTACGTGTTTTATCCGTTTCCTTGGTGAATACCGACAAGAAGAAAGTATTTAGCGCCTCGGCCCTCTCCCTGTCGCTTGTGAATAGCGACCCATCTGGATGATTGACAGGCTTCCTCACCAGTCAAGAGTGACTGGTGAGGAAGCCTGTCATCATCCAATCGGCCAATCAGCGGGAGAAGAGGTCAGAATGGAGCAGATGACTAGGCTGAGACACGGAGTGGCTGAAGCAGACGGAGAAGAGTAGACGACACAGCAGGTTAGGGGACATCCTAAAACATTTAATGTGAAAATGGCTTAATGTAGCATTATGTACCATAATGTGCCTAAAACGCAATCAATTGCCTTGAAACTTTGCACAACCCAAGTGCCCAGCTTCCCAAACCTATCCTGGAAGTTTCATGGATTTTGGTTACCCATAGGGCAAATGAGTGACATTAAGCTTGTTTTTTCAGAAACTTCCAGGATAGGTTTGGAAAGCTGAGAAGTTAGGTCGTGCAAAGTTGCAAGGCATTTGATTGAGGTTTAGATACTTTTTTACTAGGGCTGCAGAAATTAACGATTAATCCCTCGATTAATCGTTAATTTCTGCAGCCCTAGTAAAAAAGTATCTAAACCTCAATCAAATGCCTTGAAACTTTGCACAACCTAGTTTCCCATCTTCCCAAACCTATCCTGGAAGTTTCTGAAAAAACAAGCTTAATGTCACCCATTTGCCTTATGGGTAACCAAAATCCATGAAACGTCCAGGATAGGTTTGGAAAGCTGAGAAGTTAGGTCGTGCAAAGTTGCAAGGCATTTGATTGAGGTTTAGATACTTTTTTACTAGGGCTGCAGAAATTAACGATTAATCCCTCGATTAATCGTTAATTTTTTTGATCAATCAAAATTATTTTGATCGGTACTCACCTCTCTGTCGGCTTCCGGGACTTCCGTCGCTGCCTCTCTACTGCAAGGTCCATTCTGGACTTAAAAGCTCAAAACACTTTTTTGAGGGAAATCAAACTTGGGTGGGGGCCTTTCTGCATCAGAGATATTTTATTGCCTTAACTGATATCCAAAATGCTTACCTTGTTATCCTGATATTTCCTGACCACCAAAGCCTTCTGCAATTTACAGTGGGGAAAAGCCATTACCAATTTTTGACCCTTCTTTTTGGCCTGACCTCAACTTTTCTGTTTTTTTTACAAGGTGCTAGCTCCTGCCTTGTCCCTGTTGTGTCTTTGTAGTATCGCTGTTTAGGTATCCTCCATGACCTACTAATCTAAGCTTTATCATAGCAGGCTAACGAAGGGAAGGGAGAGGAGTCCGGTGACGGCGATGTCCGTGACGTCATCGGACTCCTCCCCCTCTTCCCTTCGTTAGCCGATGGAGCCACTTGGGGAAGGGAGGAGGAGTCCCCCCTTCCCCAAGTGGTGACCCGGCCCACCCCATGTGTACATGTCAAGCTGCAAACAATCTTGTATTCTTCACAGACAAAGTTGATCATGTCTAGTTCTACTAAGGGCGGACTGAAACAATTAACCATGTGTGGGGTCTGTAAATTGAAGAAACACAACTACTTGATCCATCCTACATTTTGGCCAGTTTCTACCATAAACAGTAGTGTTCTAGTCGTACAAGCACTCCTGGGTATGAAAAGCAGACATTTCATTGGCCTATACACATACAGCACAGCAATGAAGTAATAAAATGAACTAGGATCACACTAATCCAGCACGTTATTATTCTGAGTTTCCCCACTCAAGCGGGGGCCATATTGAATGGGGCACGTGAGATTAAAACCTGCTGGTTCAGGGCCGCCGTCAGGGGGGTACGGCCGGTAGCCATGTAAGGGGCCTGGCAAGCCTTCGCGGCCCACCCGGGACCCTTGCATGAGTATCGGCCAACATGAAGTGCGAGGGCCGCAGAGGCTCTTACAGCGTCTGCCGCGGCGTACAGTAAACTTGGTCCGGTCCGGGCCCCCCCCCCCCCCCCCCCCC